>NC_083596.1:52571775-52651775 GCF_027579695.1 Neoarius graeffei
CCGGTGTGCAGGACTGATCAACAGTTACCGCAAACGTTTAGTTGCAGTTATTGCTGCACAAGGGGGTCACACCAGATACTGAAAGCAAAGGGTCACATACTTTTGCCACTCACAGATATGTACCGGTAATATTGGATCATTCTCCTCAATAAATAAATGACCAAGTATAATATTTTTGTCTCTTTTGTTTAACTGGGTTCTCTTTATCTACTTTTAGGACTTGTGTGAAAATCTGAGGATGTTTTAGGTCATATTTATGCAGAAATATAGAAAATTCTAAAGGGTTCACAAACTCTCAAACACCACTGTGTGTGTGTGTGTGTGTGTATATACACTGTAGCTGTAGGTCTCTCAATGCGTTACTGATCAGTTGTGGTGTTCGTTTCAGTTCCTGGGCGAGTGTCTCTCTCTCTGAGGTCAGAAGTACCACCTGTGACTGCAGTCTCTCAATGCAGCTACACACACACACACACACACACACACACACACACACAGTGTGTGATACAGTTCAGAAACAAAATTCACAAACAAAGGAACATTTAAGAAACCTTTTCAGTAATATAGGCACTCTCTCAGGAACCATTTCAGGAACGAAATAATATATCGATAACATTATTTTATGACTGTATTTCCATAAATCTGCTTTGTGCCAATGTACACGATTAAAAGCGCAAAATAAACAGAATTACCGTATTTTTCGGACTATAAGTCGCACTGTTTTTCATGGTTCGGCTGGCCATGCGACTTAGGCCGAATCCCATTTCACCCCTTGGACCAACCCCTTGGCCCTTCCCCTCCATTTTGCGCGTTCACGTGAAGGGGTAGGGGTATCCCAATCCCAGTTAACGCGGAGGGGTAGGGGAAGGGGTAGGGCTTCTGTACCCCTCCAAACGGAGATTTTCCTGGAGCTGACTCCAAACGAAGGGGTTTGAGTGATTTCCCACAATGCCATGCGGATTTCAGCGAGATTTCATGCGGATTTCAGAAAGATGGCGGTTCCCGCGGCGAAAGATTGTCATAAATGTATTTTCTCCATTATTTACGTGTTTTAAGTTGTTATCCAGAGGAAACACGCCGCTTGATTCGCTTTCGAGCTGAGAATGAGCAGCGATTTCTGAAATCCAAGCTGCTGCTAAAAAGCTTTGGGAGTGAGTATTGTTTTCGGTTGCTTTACTGCGTACGTTTTGTTCTGTTATTCTCGCTTTTATTGTTTACATGAGTGTTCTGACACCTCATTCTGTCGGATGTGGTGCACGAAGCGCCAAAGATATCCCATTCAGTGGTGTTAGTTAACAAATCACACCCTGCCAGCAGAGATTTCTGCCTCTGGCTCTGACTGTAGCGGCTGGTCGCAGCCAATGACGCATTTGGTCGCGTTTTGCTAACGTAAACGCTGACGGAGGTACGCGATGACGTATGCGATCGTTGAAGGGCTATCCCAATACGTAAGGGTTGAATTTCAAGCCCTATCCCTTGTAGCTCAGTTTCAAGGGGAAGGGCCAAGGGGAAGGGGGAGGGGAAGGGGGAGGGGTAGGGGTAGAAATTAGAATTGGGATTGGGCCTTTCACTCCGGTGCGACGTATATATGTTTGTTTGTTTTTTCACCGCGGAATAACTGGAGCTGATGCCGAGTCTGACGACAGCCACGCAGAAGAAGAGGAAACGGCGCTTCGTCTGCCGCTGGAGTTGGCAGAGTTGTTCAGAAGCGACACCGAGGATGAGGAATTCAATGGATTTGCTGATTTGGAGTGAAATCATCAGCTTGATAAACTTGATTGACCTGTGTTTTATTATTAATGATAGGCCTATAGTTATTTAAATAAGTTATGTAATGATTTTAGGCAGTGCTTAATTTGTGAAGTGGGAGGTCCCGGAACGCAGGAGGTGGGTGGGTCCGGCAACTCAAAAAAAAAAAAAAGGCGGGGGATGGTTTACTATAACTTTACGCACATGCGCTTATTGTGTGTGTAAAATAATAATAATAATAATATCAGACATTATGATCTTAGAAAACGCTTTAGTGACAAACAGTTACAGACAGTAATATGTCGTGATATTATATTATAAAATATTAATTATTAGTCTATATATTAAATTATATATTACATTTATCTTCTAAAATAACAGACTGTACTCATCACAACCGGTTTATTTCACCATTGGAGATCAGATCACACAAGACATGAGTTAAATGACTCATTTTAAGGATTTAAGTAGGGGATTTAAAAGCGGTTGTTGGTTTTTTTTTTTCACTAGACGGTTGTTTTTACTACCGTACCTGTCTTTGGAGATGATATACCTATAGCCTACTTGACCTCTGATTTGATGAAATAAAATTCGACAAAAATGAAGAATGACTCTCCTCGATGATGACTACAGCTTTAATAACACAGATGAAAGAGCCATGGGGCGATAATAAGCCCTACCGGTAAAAATATTCTAAAAGCAAACTAATTAATGCATCAGTAATAGGCTACTAATATTAGTTATAATAATAGTAATATAGGCTATTAGTAATAACGATAGTGATAGTATTAACCCTTTGGTGACTGACCCCTTGAAAATGGTTCCTCCAGGAACCATGACGTTTCAGTTGTCAAGACAACGGAAAAACTAAAATACAAATACAAGAGCATTTTGTTTTGTGCACAAGAGCATTGTGATGTATCTTTCTGTTTTTGTATTTTAGTTTTTCCGTTGTCTTGACAACTGAAACGTCATCGTTCCTGGAGGAACCATTTTCAAGGGGTCAGTCACCAAAGGGTTAAAGATAGTAGTAGATATTTAAAATAATCAGACTAGGCTACTTACAGGGCAAAGGGCGCGTCATCACTGCTCAGCTGTTCGTTTATTAAATAAACAATGCAGTCGCGCAGTAACCACGCGCCGCTTATCAGATACAATCACAGATTCTATGGATAGAATAACCCTTCAAAAAAGTGCGACTTGTAGTCCGGTGCGATGTGTATATGTTTTTTTCGTCTTCATAATGCATTTTTTGGCTGATGCGACTTAAACTCCGGAGCGACGTATAGTCCGGAAAATACGGTAAATTGAACTGGAGTTGAATATCTCTCAGGTCTTCTTTGGCTCATTGTGAAAAGGTTCCTGGATTCTCACTGAGGACTTTTTCAGAAACCAGAACTAACTGAACCAGGGACTGATTTTACTTCCAGCTGCAGTGACGGGAGTTATGAGGACATGGGACTGTTGGTGGGGTCCCCCCCCACACACCTGTCTGAAGTTGTAAGTTCTGCAGGTTTTGTGGCCTGTTGTGCTTCCCATAAAGCTTCTTTCCTCATCAGCAAACCTACACAAACATGAGATGGGAATCAAGAACCAGTTCCAAATGGTCTGATCTGTCAGAATTGTATGCCTCTGAGGTTATCGGTTCCTTTTATCGATGTCAGTGTGTTTTTCTGACAGCTGTGCATTGCAAAAACTCATGCATCATGACATAAAACTCAACATCCACGCTGCTGGAAAGTTGCAACAAGAAGCTGTCATGGTGGAGAGGCAGATGCTGTCCAAAGTGTGGCTTGTAGTGATGCCATGGGTCAGGGCTTTTAATACCCACCCCGTTAAGAGAGCCAACCCACATAAACATGTTAAATCAACCACCCACGCCTCACCAGCAAACCACCAACTTTAGCCTGTATAGTGATGGCATTCATATCATCATGTAAAGAGAAAAGGTTTTATTCACAAGCATAATCCACTGACTGCTCAGCACAGCGACTGTAACCTAATAGTGTCTGGGTGTAGAGCTATAAATAAACAGGCAAATGTTAGGTGTTCTTTACTGGAGAATAGCAGCAAAACATCAAACGCTTCATTAAACACATGAGCACTCTGTTCTCTGTCTCTCTCACACACACACACACACACTGCATTCTTCATATCTTAACAGTGAACTTGAACAAAATAGTACCCAACTGTGTTTTCTTTACCTGAGTGAGTGTCTGATGCTGCGTTCATGTGCTATGGGAAGATGATATTTTCCAGTTGGGAAGTGGTATTTACCAGTGTGTTGTGTTCACATGCTTTTGTTGTTGTTGACAAATTAAAGATGGACCAGATTCAAGTTAGCAATAGTTAGTTATCGTTAGCAATAGCGTCTGCTCTGGAGAGGTAAAAACAAACTATAACACATTTTTAAAGGAAACGGATTTCTAACGTATTATATTACACTTGTTAATGACGCAACATTGCATAGACACCAAAAACTACCCACTAGTACTAGTAAAAAAAACTTTAGTAGCGTACAATGCTTACCATTCAAGTGTCTTGTACCGCTCGCCGCCATGTTGAAAAGGTTAAAGTTCATCTCATCTCGGCAACTCGTGTATCAAAATTTTCTACGAGTTGCCCAGTGGAAAATACCACAAGAGGGGGCGTTCATGTGTGCTTTCCATGTCGGCGTTTGGTATTTACCATAATTCCCATAGCACATGAATGCAGCATGAATTCCCATTGCGCGCGCACACACACACACACACACACTTACCGTGCACTGTGTGGAGACGTGCGTTGGCAAAGTTGAGTCTCTGTGTCAAAGCACTCATATGACACTGAGCAGCTTCAAACTGACTTGCCCACTCCCCAACACACACACTCATCCTAAACACACATTGTGTGAGTGAGAGAGAGAGAGAGAGAGAGAGAGAGAGAGTGTGAGAGAGAGTTAATACTGATGTTTAAATGACTGATTTCAGTTAGTGTATGAGAGACGAAAGTGTTAACTAATCTAATGTAAGAAGTGTGTGTGTGTTACCTGTGTACTGTATCAGTAATGTGTGCAGCACATTTCTCACTGCTCTCTTTATATTTTTTCAGTTTCTCATTCTCTTCAACAGAACTACACAGCTGCTGCTCCAGCACCTACACACACACACACACACACACACACACACAGAGAAAATTCCTTTGTGGTCTTGGGAAGCCTGTGTACCTGTGCGTGTATGTCGTGTAGCTGTGCAGGAGGAGTGTACCTGTGCGTGTATGTCGTGTAGCTGCGCAGGAGGAGTGTACCTGTGTGTGTATGTTGTGTAGCTGTGCAGGAGGAGTGTACCTGTGCGTGTATGTCGTGTAGCTGTGCAGGAGGAGTGTACCTGTGCGTGTATGTCGTGTAGCTGCGCAGGAGGAGTGTACCTGTGCGTGTATGTCGTGTACCTGTGCAGGAGGAGTGTACCTGTGCGTGTATGTCGTGTAGCTGCGCAGGAGGAGTGTACCTGTGCGTGTATGTCGTGTAGCTGCGCAGGAGGAGTGTACCTGTGCGTGTATGTCGTGTACCTGTGCAGGAGGAGTGTACCTGTGCGTGTATGTCGTGTAGCTGCGCAGGAGGAGTGTACCTGTGCGTGTATGTCGTGTAGCTGCGCAGGAGGAGTGTACCTGTGCGTGTATGTTGTGTAGCTGCGCAGGAGGAGTGTACCTGTGTGTGTATGTCGTGTAGCTGCGCAGGAGGAGTGTACCTGTGCGTGTATGTTGTGTAGCTGCGCAGGAGGAGTGTACCTGTGCGTGTATGTCGTGTAGCTGCGCAGGAGGAGTGTACCTGTGCGTGTATGTCGTGTAGCTGCGCAGGAGGAGTGTACCTGTGCGTGTATGTCGTGTAGCTGCGCAGGAGGAGTGTACCTGTGCGTGTATGTCGTGTACCTGTGCAGGAGGAGTGTACCTGTGCGTGTATGTCGTGTAGCTGCGCAGGAGGAGTGTACCTGTGCGTGTATGTCGTGTAGCTGCGCAGGAGGAGTGTACCTGTGCGTGTATGTCGTGTACCTGTGCAGGAGGAGTGTACCTGTGCGTGTATGTCGTGTAGCTGCGCAGGAGGAGTGTACCTGTGCGTGTATGTTGTGTAGCTGCGCAGGAGGAGTGTACCTGTGCGTGTATGTTGTGTAGCTGCGCAGGAGGAGTGTACCTGTGCGTGTATGTTGTGTAGCTGCGCAGGAGGAGTGTACCTGTGCGTGTATGTCGTGTACCTGTGCAGGAGGAGTGTACCTGTGCGTGTATGTCGTGTAGCTGTGCAGGAGGAGTGTACCTGTGCGTGTATGTCGTGTACCTGTGCGTGTATGTCGTGTACCTGTGCGTGTATGTCGTGTAGCTGCGCAGGAGGAGTGTACCTGTGCGTGTATGTCGTGTAGCTGTGCAGGAGGAGTGTACCTGTGCGTGTATGTCGTGTAGCTGCGCAGGAGGAGTGTACCTGTGCGTGTATGTCGTGTAGCTGCGCAGGAGGAGTGTACCTGTGCGTGTATGTCGTGTAGCTGTGCAGGAGGAGTGTACCTGTGCGTGTATGTTGTGTAGCTGCGCAGGAGGAGTGTACCTGTGCGTGTATGTTGTGTAGCTGCGCAGGAGGAGTGTACCTGTGCGTGTATGTTGTGTAGCTGCGCAGGAGGAGTGTACCTGTGTGTGTATGTCGTGTAGCTGTGCAGGAGGAGTGTACCTGTGCGTGTATGTTGTGTAGCTGCGCAGGAGGAGTGTACCTGTGCGTGTATGTCGTGTAGCTGTGCAGGAGGAGTGTACCTGTGCGTGTATGTCGTGTACCTGTGCAGGAGGAGTGTACCTGTGCGTGTATGTCGTGTACCTGTGCAGGAGGAGTGTACCTGTGCGTGTATGTCGTGTACCTGTGCAGGAGGAGTGTACCTGTGCGTGTATGTTGTGTAGCTGCGCAGGAGGAGTGTACCTGTGCGTGTATGTCGTGTACCTGTGCAGGAGGAGTGTACCTGTGCGTGTATGTTGTGTAGCTGCGCAGGAGGAGTGTACCTGTGCGTGTATGTCGTGTAGCTGTGCAGGAGGAGTGTACCTGTGCGTGTATGTCGTGTAGCTGCGCAGGAGGAGTGTACCTGTGCGTGTATGTCGTGTACCTGTGCAGGAGGAGTGTACCTGTGCGTGTATGTCGTGTAGCTGCGCAGGAGGAGTGTACCTGTGCGTGTATGTCGTGTAGCTGCGCAGGAGGAGTGTACCTGTGCGTGTATGTCGTGTAGCTGCGCAGGAGGAGTGTACCTGTGCGTGTATGTCGTGTACCTGTGCAGGAGGAGTGTACCTGTGCGTGTATGTCGTGTACCTGTGCGTGTATGTCGTGTACCTGTGCGTGTATGTCGTGTAGCTGCGCAGGAGGAGTGTACCTGTGCGTGTATGTCGTGTAGCTGTGCAGGAGGAGTGTACCTGTGCGTGTATGTCGTGTAGCTGCGCAGGAGGAGTGTACCTGTGCGTGTATGTCGTGTAGCTGCGCAGGAGGAGTGTACCTGTGTGTGTATGTTGTGTAGCTGCGCAGGAGGAGTGTACCTGTGCGTGTATGTCGTGTAGCTGTGCAGGAGGAGTGTACCTGTGTGTGTATGTCGTGTAGCTGCGCAGGAGGAGTGTACCTGTGCGTGTATGTCGTGTAGCTGCGCAGGAGGAGTGTACCTGTGCGTGTATGTCGTGTAGCTGCGCAGGAGGAGTGTACCTGTGCGTGTATGTCGTGTAGCTGCGCAGGAGGAGTGTACCTGTGCGTGTATGTCGTGTAGCTGTGCAGGAGGAGTGTACCTGTGTGTGTATGTCGTGTAGCTGCGCAGGAGGAGTGTACCTGTGCGTGTATGTCGTGTAGCTGCGCAGGAGGAGTGTACCTGTGCGTGTATGTCGTGTAGCTGCGCAGGAGGAGTGTACCTGTGCGTGTATGTCGTGTACCTGTGCAGGAGGAGTGTACCTGTGCGTGTATGTCGTGTACCTGTGCAGGAGGAGTGTACCTGTGCGTGTATGTCGTGTAGCTGCGCAGGAGGAGTGTACCTGTGCGTGTATGTCGTGTAGCTGTGCAGGAGGAGTGTACCTGTGTGTGTATGTCGTGTAGCTGCGCAGGAGGAGTGTACCTGTGCGTGTATGTCGTGTAGCTGTGCAGGAGGAGTGTACCTGTGCGTGTATGTCGTGTAGCTGCGCAGGAGGAGTGTACCTGTGCGTGTATGTCGTGTAGCTGCGCAGGAGGAGTGTACCTGTGCAGGAGGAGTGTACCTGTGCAGGAGGAGTGTACCTGTGCGTGTATGTCGTGTAGCTGCGCAGGAGGAGTGTACCTGTGCAGGAGGAGTGTACCTGTGCAGGAGGAGTGTACCTGTGCAGGAGGAGTGTACCTGTGCGTGTATGTCGTGTAGCTGCGCAGGAGGAGTGTACCTGTGCAGGAGGAGTGTACCTGTGCAGGAGGAGTGTACCTGTGCAGGAGGAGTGTACCTGTGCGTGTATGTTGTGTAGCTGTAGTTGTGCCGTTTTGTCCTGAAGGTTGTGTTGTAGTAAAGCGATGTGTGACTGCAGCTTCTGAACCTCTTGCTGCAGGTCAGAGACCTAAACACACACACACACGGGTGAGTAGGAGCATCACTTTGATCGAAGAACAAATACACAATGTGTGCGTTATTGTGTTTCACTGTGATTTTTTTGAATGGTATGAGTGTTACCATTTCAGTGTGGTTATATATGCATGACTCTGTTGGGTAGTTGTGTGTGTGTGTGTTTGTGTGTGTCTGTGTGTGTGGACGTTACCGTGTGGTATAGTCGTGTGTTCTCAGTGTGTAGTTGCGAGTCTTTCGATCGTAGCTGTATGAGCAGCATGAAGACCTTCTCTCTCCACAAACTCAACAACTGAACTGACTTACATTTATGGAGAGGATCACACTGTACACACACACACACACACACACAATTATCAGGAGTCAAAATTAACTTTCTTTACATACACACTTGTTTCCATTACGTGTGCAAGATCTTTATACAAGGTGTGTGTGTGTGTGTGTGACCTGCTCCCCCAGCTCTCTCTCCTGTAGTATCAGGATGTCATGAGCAGATTTGACTCGGACATTCAGCAGCTCCACAGATAAAGACAATGCTTCTTTCTCCTTCTGCAGCTTCTACACACACACACACACACACACACACACACACACACACACTTTATATATACAGCAGTGCTTGAAAGTTTGTGAACCCTTTAGAATTTTCTATATTTCTGCATAAATATGACCTAAAACATCATCAGATTTTCACACAAGTCCTAAAAGTAGATAAAGAGAACCCAGTTAAACAAATGAGACAAAAATATTATACTTGGCCATTTATTTATTGAGGAAAATGATCCAATATTACATATCTGTGAGTGGCAAAAGTATGTGAACCTCTAGGATGAGCAGTTAATTTGAAGGTGAAATTAGAGTCAGGTGTTTTCAATCAATGGGATGACAATCAGGTGTGAGTGGGCACCCTGTTTTATTTAAAGAACAGGGATCTATCAAAGTCTGATCTTCACAACACATGTTTGTGGAAGTGTATCATGGTACGAACAAAGGAGATTTCTGAGGACCTCAGAAAAAGCGTTGTTGATGCTCATCAGGCTGGAAAAGGTTACAAAACCATCTCTAAAGAGTTTGGACTCCACCAATCCACAGTCAGACAGATTGTGTACAAATGGAGGAAATTTAAGACCATTGTTACCCTCCCCAGGAGTGGGCGACCAACAAAGATCACTCCAAGAGCAAGGTGTGTAATAGTCGGCGAGGTCATAAAGGACCCCAGGGTAACTTCTAAGCAACTGAAGGCCTCTCTCACATTGGCTAATGTTAATGTTCATGAGTCCACCATCAGGAGAACACTGAACAACAATGGTGTGCATGGCAGGGTTGCAAGGAGAAAGCCACTGCTCTCCAAAAAGAACATTGCTGCTTGTCTGCAGTTTGCTAAAGATCACATGGACAAGCCAGAAGGCTAATGGAAAAATGCTTTGTGGACGGATGAGACCAAAATAGAACTTTTTGGTTTAAATGAGAAGTGTTATGTTTGGAGAAAGGAAAACACTGCATTCCAGCATAAGAACCTTATCCCATCTGTGAAACATGGTGGTGGTAGTATCATGGTTTGGGCCTGTTTTGCTGCATCTGGGCCAGGACGGCTTGCCGTCATTGATGGAACAATGAATTCTGAATTATTCCAGCGAATTCTAAAGGAAAATGTCAGGACATCTGTCCATGAACTGAATCTCAAGAGAAGGTGGGTCATGCAGCAAGACAACGACCCTAAGCACACAAGTCGTTCTACCAAAGAATGGTTAAAGAAGAGTAAAGTTAATGTTTTGGAATGGCCAAGTCAAAGTCCTGACCTTAATCCAATGGAAATGTTGTGGAAGGACCTGAAGCGAGCAGTTCATGTGAGGAAACCCACCAACATCCCAGAGTTGAAGCTGTTCTGTACGGAGGAACGGGCTAAAATTCCTCCAAGCCGGTGTGCAGGACTGATCAACAGTCACCGCAAACATTTAGTTGCAGTTATTGCTGCACAAGGGGGTCACACCACATACTGAAAGCAAAGGGTCACATACTTTTGCCACTCACAGATATGTAATATTGGATCATTTTCCTCAATAAATAAATGACCAAGTATAATATTTTTGTCTCATTTGTTTAACTGGGTTCTCTTTATCTACTTTTAGGACTTGTGTGAAAATCTGATGATGTTTTAGGTCATTTATGCAGAAATATAGACAATTCTAAAGGGTTCACAAACTTTCAAGCACCACTGTGTGTGTGTGTATACGCACACACAAACATACCCCAACAACAAATAGCTAACATGCTAGTTTATTTATGCCTGTTTCTCGTCCTGTGTGTGTGTGTGTATATACCTCTACAATAGTGTGTTGTTCCTCTTCTCCTGTGTGTGCGCCAATGTAACTGCGTAACTTGCGCAGAGTCTCAGCCTGCTCCACTTTCTCACTTCTAAGAGCACTACACACACACACACACACACACTGTGTGTGTCAGGGCTGGGGTCCAGTTCTACACATCCTGACACTGTTGTTCGTTGTATCTACCTCAGCTGTTCCTTCAGCTCATCTCTCTCTGATGTCACTTCCTCCACCTGGTGTCTGAGTGATGTCATTTCCTGTGTGAGAGTGTGGAGTGTGTTCTGCAGCTCTGAGCTGGTGTGAGTCAAAGTTGAAAGCTCTGCTGCATGATGCTCACACATCTGCTGCACCTGCATACACACACACATACTCAAATGAGTTCTATGGTTATATATATATATGTGTGTGTGTGTATGCGCTACCTGTTCCTGTGTGTCTTTCTGTAATCTGTGTGTTTCTTCTTTAGAATTGTGAAGTTGTCTCTCCCACTGCTGACGCTGCAACACATACTCTGTCTGCAGCTCTGCAAGCTACACACACACACACACACACACACACAGAGAGAGAGTCACAATCTAAGACTAGAAAACAGGCCAAGGACAAATCTACAGCTCCGTGCATGTGTTTACCTTCTGTCTGCTCTGCTTAAGTTCAGCACCCAAGTCCTCTTGATCAATACACTGTCTGTAAAACACACACACACTCATTCACCGCATTGAAAACCTGGTTACACTGCATCAGCATGAGATGTGGTCACTCTGTGTGTGTGTGCCTGCCTGCTGATGATGCCGTCTCTCTCTCTCAGCTCCTCCTTTAGTTTCTCCACCTTCCTCCCCAGCTCCTCCCTCACTGGAACACGTGAGCAGTGCGTGTGGAGCCGCATCACTTCCTGCTGAGTGTGTGTGAGGGGGGTCCATGGATCTGTCCTATGGGGTGCGAGGGAGGGGACGGGGCACATGGGGGTCACAGAGGTCAAGGTCGGAGTCGAGGTCACAGTGAAGTGAGATGGAGTGAGCAGGGCTTGCGGAGAGGAGGCACGGGTTACACCTAACACACACACACACAATCATTTCAAGCAACAGTACATGAGCATGTGTATTTTTGGCTCCAGGGCTCCCCCTACAGTTGTGGAGTGTAAACCAGTTTATGCCACTGATGTACTCGTGCATTTATTTCCACGCTGAAAAAGACAAAATGTCAGAAGTCGAGTGATGATGGAGAGCCATATTCCAGAATTTTACACAAATATGACTGGATACTTTTATTTATTGTGATATCAGAGATGAACACAAACAACAACATAGTTTAATTTTGCTGAAATACCATGTTTGCATTTTCAGGTTGTACACACTGAATACTGAATCATTTGAATGTGGATTTTGTGTGAAATCGACATGATCTAGACACGTATTACACATTACACACACTGGGTGGTGTAATTTATTACAAGCTCGCTGAAATTTGCTTGCAAAATTACAAGCTTTCAAGGCTTATCTGATGCGAGATCGATAAAGACTGAACAGACGTTTTGGTGCACAATTTATTTATTTATGTTCATGCTCCCCTGAGACAGGACTGAGGTTAAATGACTTCTGTCATCTGAAAAAGTGATAAATCTCCATGAGACAGGGAAAACACTCATAAGGTTCCAGCAAACGTCACAATGTTTAATAAATAACGCTGGCGTGGCGTAACTCTGCTGTCGGACAGTCATTGTTTTCCCGTTAGCCGTGAGATAGATCACTACTCATGTCTTTAAGTCCCACATGCAGCTCAGACTTATTTTTTGCTGTGTTGCAGCTGAACTTTGCACAAATACCGCATGCAATTCGGAATAGTAGCATGCTATGCTAACATAACCAGGACCTTCCTAACACTGATATTTCTAATGGACAAAAGGCCTCTGCATGCTCTTGCAACAAGGCTTTCGCAGATAGCTTTTCGCAGACAGTTGTAATTTATCGTTGAGCGGGGAGTTTAGGCGTGCGCGATGTTATTCACCGGCACAACGCAAGGGGTCGCGAAGTCGCTAGGAGTAGTTGGTGGGTGTGGTTAGTGGAGTGTTTATCCTCCGGTTACTTATAATGACTAGAACTTTTTTTTTTTATAATGACTAGAACTGGAGTCGTATAGATGTACGTACTTCCTCACTTCCTCAATCAACCGCTCTTCATGCTGCTCCATCTTCGCTTGTGTTTTTAAAAATGGCGGTCGTGAAAACAAACCAAACCAGGAAAGTAGGGAAGCGGAAGTGCGTGTACAGCAGATGTAGAGTGGACCAATCAGAGCCCTCTTGTCTGCGGCGCTGTCTGCGAGGCTTCTGTGGTGGTCACAATTTTTGGGAGGTGCGCGCAGAGCGTCTGCGAAGGTGGGGGGGGCTACGCAGACACTGTCTGCGACGCTATCTGCGAGGACTGGGTTGTCAGCATAAATTGGCCTAAAGAGCAGCTCGCCAACTAAATTAACCTTCCAGAACCTGGAGGCTTCTGACAAACTCACCAGCACAACAGCACTTAGTCCAGCACCAATGTCCGAGTTTTCCCTCACAGAGTGCCGTAAAGCGTCACGCAGTTCTCGCGAGACGTCTCTCAGGGACACGCCCCCAGACTCGCATTGTGGTGCAACTGGTGAACTGGTGAGGAGATGAGACTGAAGACGAGCCACTCTCACCCTTACAAGCCAATGAGCCATCAGACTGATTTGGAAGCTGATGGTTGAAGACTAAACTCTGACATTCTGCTGCTTTAATCAATCAATAAATAATTAAAGTATTTCTTTACTGGAATATTTTATGTTTTTATTTCTCTTTTGAGACTGTAAGCATATCACACACACTGAAGATGAAATCAGGGGTCGCTTCCCGGCTCTCCCCTTTAAAAACACACTGACAAACCACTGCTACTGTAGAGCAAGACACGCCCCTGGGGGCGGGACATACACACTCGAGAAAGCATTTAACTGGTCGAACACAAGACTAGTACAGAATGAGTCATCAATTGGCCCTTTTCCACTACCCTTTTTCAGCTCGCTTCAGCCTGACACGGCTTGCATTTCGACTACCTCAGAGCAGCACGACTCCGCTCGCTTCAGCCCTGCTCAGCACCCAAAACTCACACGGTTTTGGAGTGGGGCTGAAGCGAACCAAACCAAGCAGAGTGGGGCTAGGGGCGTGAGCAGACACTCCCCTGTGCACTGATTGGTGAGGAGGAGTGTCCTCACATGCCCACACACGCCCCGCGAGCGCGCTGGGATCTGTAAACACCGTAAACCCGGAAGAATTACGAATTACGAGAATTTCTGAAGCCTTATGCGCCTCGCCTCATCTATACGCTCTTGCCAGTATCTGTTGGCGTTGTCAGTGACAACAAGCCACAGCACCAAGACCAGCAACACTAACGACTCCATGTCCTCCATGTTTATTGTTTACTCTCCGGGTCGTGAGACTACCGCTTAAAAGATCACTGATGTCACTGTTTGCGCCGCCTAACGACATCACGTGACGTCCACCCACTTTCGCTAACTCCACCCAATGTGTCCACCCACTTCCAGCCAGCACGGTTCAGCGCGGTTGTAGTCGAAATGCAACTCCAACAGCCTCACTCAGCTCGACTCAGCCCGACTCAGCACCGCACGGCTCAGCCCGACTCAGCACCGCACGGCTCAGCCCGACTCAGCACCGCACGGCTCAGCCCGACTCAGCCGCGCTGGTAGTGGAAAAGCGGCAAATGTTTCAGTCATTTCCTCATTTGTGTGTAAAAAATTTTTGTTGTATTTTTTCATAAATGTAAATATTGTAATTATTATTCATTACCTTTTTATCTATTTTCAATTGTAACATCTGATCTGCACTTTTATCTGATGAAATAAAGACATGACATTGCACTCAACCAGGGACATGAACAGCTCACTCAAACCGTGACTAGACGGTGACAGCGCGTGCTGTGTGCGCTGCTTCAGCTCCAACACAACTGCAACACCGCTTCAGCTGCAACACCGCTTCAGCTGCAACACAACTGCAACACCGCTTCAGCTCCAACACCGCTTCAGCTCCAACACCGCTTCAGCTGCAACACAACTCCAACACCACTTCAGCTCCAACACAACTGCAACACCGCTTCAGCTCCAACACCGCTTCAGCTGCAACACCGCTTCAGCTGCAACACCGCTTCAGCTGCAACACAACTGCAACACCGCTTCAGCTCCAACACCGCTTCAGCTCCAACACCGCTTCAGCTGCAACACCGCTTCAGCTGCAACACCGCTTCAGCTGCAACACCGCTTCAGCTGCAACACCGCTTCAACTGCAACACCGCTTCAACTGCAACACAACTCCAACACCACTTCAGCTCCAACACAACTCCAACACCGCTTCAGCTCCAACACCGCTTCAGCTGCAAAAAGAGCCGCTGCACTCCGTCTCTCCTCAGGACGCTCTGGAGCTGCTGGCGAGGCTAACCGGCGCTAGGCCAGGGTTTCCCAAAGTGTGGTGCGCAAGATAAAAAATGTAATGGCGATTTTTAACTCTTCTGCTACGCCGTAACGGTTCTGCAGTAGTTTGTGGCTTCATTCATTTGCGATGCTCAACTGGTTGAAATCGGCAAAACTAAATGCGCCACCACAAATCAGGGATGAAGGAGGAGAAACCCCGACAGATAGGGAGGAATCGGGGGCAATGGTGAGGAGGAGAGAAGAGAGGGAGACGGGATTGCAGCGGATGTGGGAGAAATGCGGAGTGCAGGCAAAGAGACGGAGGAAAGGGAGGAAAGGAGATCGCAGCAGGGTAAACGATGTGAAGATGAAAATCAGACAGGGAAAAAAAAAAAAAGGAAGAAATACGATGACAGTTATCTGGGTCTGGGCTTCAGTTGGATCGGCGACGCACACTGTCCCAGACCACAGTGTGTGGTGTGCTGGGTTCTCCGCTTTAGCAGCAATTAAACTAAACATCGGTAAAGACTGGGAGGTGTTGAGATGTTGAAGATTTGAGGCTGAGACGGTCTTCAGTTACCCCAAACATCGGAGAGCTCTGCGCCAAGGTGCAGGCCCAGCCGTCTCATTAACATTGGTATGTATTTGGCCAAATGGCATTGATTTTACTAAAAATATATACTGCTACTGAAAATAGGACCTGTATAGCCTACTGACCCACCCGCCGCCTGTCTGTCTGTCTGTCTGTCTGTCTGCAGACTGAGCCGCCAGCGCTGCACTTCAGTCAGATGGATCCTCTTCTTCATCTGTTCCTGAGATGCTCCTTAATTGTTGTATCTCTTTAAAATGCATATGTTCATAATTATCACTGCTATTTTTACTGTTATTATATGTTAACTTTTTTGCAAATTAAATTCATTCTCAATTCATTTTCATAACCTTGTAATGACAGGCTTGTGTTGCTGGTGTTTTAAACACGGATGAAAATCATATTTCCCCGGATCCGGCTGGGAGACTCCACGCCCCGGTGTGATCTCCCTTTGGAATGAATCGGCGCATTTACCGTGTTGCAACGTTTTAAAACTGTTACATTTCAATCCGATTCAAACAGGAGCGCGCAGTGTGAATGTGATTCGCTGTTCTCATTCGAGCACGACGCGCTGCCTTTGGAAGAAAGCTTTGGTGTGTTTTTCACTTTTGCGGTTTCCTGCAGGTGTGGCAAACCATGTTTATCATTTTAGCACGATTAAAGCTGCTGCCTTTATAAGAAAGCGTGCGGTTGTTGAAACTGGGGAAAGAACCGCTGGCTAAGCTAACCGGCGCTAAGCTAACCGGCGCTAAGCTAACCGGCGCTAAGCTAACCGGCGCTAAGCTAACCGGCGCTAAGCTAACCGCTGGCTGAGCTAACCGCTGGCTAAGCTAACCGCTGGCTAAGCTAACCGGCGCTCGCGCTTTCTCACTAACCTGATAAATGTGTCGTCATGAAGTGAGCCGGTGAGTTTAACTTCTCAACTTTCCGCTTTTCCATCGCACACGACGATTTCAATAACTTTTATTAAATTATATTAAACTACATGAAATAAACCGGTTAATTCAGGCAAGTCTTTACTTTACTTTGAAATGCTAGCTTCGCGCGCGCAACCGACCCGCCTCCAACACAAGCGCACGCGGAAGTGTTGCTACAGCGACACTTCCTGTTCTCCCCGGAAGTTAGAGGATCTCCCACGGATGTTGGTTAAGTTTTATAAAGTTGCAATAACAATAAATCCATCAGAAACGAAATTAGGAATATTAGGACTGAAATCGCAGCTGATCTCTCTGTGAATAAATAAAACTCCATCTTTCCCACCGACAGTGTGGAGTTTTAAACAATAATGATGGTTAATAAATTCCACACTCCTGGTCCAAATGATTAATTTTCTGTGCTCGAGTCTTCGTGAGAAACATTACACAGTAAATCAGCAGAATGAGCTTTCCGGCCCGATCACCTGTAAACGCATCACGTTTTATGTGAACTTTAACCTCCCCTTACGAAAACTAACCATGGTTTTACTATGAAAACTAACCATGGTTTTACTATGAAAACTAACCATGGTTTTACTATGAAAACTAACCATGGTTTTACTATGGTTTGTAGTTATTCATGGTTTTCATGTTTTTTTGGGGTAACCATGAAAACCATGGTGCATTTTACCTCAATGTTCACTTAAATTTTTAGGTTCTAAGTAAATGTTAATGTATCTGGGCTGTTAATCGAGATCCTTCTCTACAGCATTGACCGTTGGACGAAAGCATGGTAATACTACAGTTAGTGCATCCTTTTAAAATCAGACTATCTCTTTTTAAACTAATTTCGTAGTTACTATGACCTATTACACATACAACTATGATGCTACCACAGCTACTGCAATACTATGGATAAGTAAGTACACAGTAATGCTACGGTTGGTTCATAGTACTTAGAATCACCATGAAATACCATAGTAGAACCATGGTTACTACCATGGATGAACCATAGTAATACGATGGTTGGTTCATAGTACTTAGAATAACCATGAGATACCATGGTAGAATCCATGGTTACTACATAAAAACCATGGTAAAACCATAGTAACCATGGTAAATTTTCGTAAGGGTCCAGTTCACAGATTTAATTCACTTTAATTCGGTTCAGTTTTATTCTTGCAGCGCTTTGAACAGCGGACATCATCACGAAGCAACTTTACAGAAATATACACACCCCGGATATTTACATGGCTGCTGGCTTCAAATAAACACACAGGAATGGACGGGTTCACTGGGTGACGCTCTGCTGTAGGAGATCAAACTCAAAATCTCACTTTATTTCATACTTCTGGTGAACCTTTTCTATCCATCAGGGAGAAAAACACTTTTCTGCGTTCAGTGAGAGAGAGAGGGGGGTGTGGCGGTTCAGTGAGAGAGAGAGGGGGGTGTGGCGGTTCAGTGAGAGAGAGAGGGGTGTGGCGGTTCAGTGAGAGAGAGAGGGGTGTGGCGGTTCAGTGAGAGAGAGAGAGGTGTGGCGGTTCAGTGAGAGAGAGAGAGAGAGGTGTGGCGGTTCAGTGAGAGAGAGAGGGGTGTGGCGGTTCAGTGAGAGAGAGAGGGGTGTGGCGGTTCAGTGAGAGAGAGAGAGAGGGGTGTGGCGGTTCAGTGAGAGAGAGGGGGGTGTGGCGGTTCAGTGAGAGAGAGAGAGAGGGGTGTGGCGGTTCAGTGAGAGAGAGAGGGGTGTGGCGGTTCAGTGAGAGAGAGAGGGGTGTGGCGGTTCAGTGAGAGAGAGAGGGGTGTGGCGGTTCAGTGAGAGAGAGGGGTGTGGCGGTTCAGTGAGAGAGAGGGGTGTGGCGGTTCAGTGAGAGAGAGGGGTGTGGCGGTTCAGTGAGAGAGAGAGAGAGAGGTGTGGCGGTTCAGTGAGAGAGAGAGAGGGGTGTGGCGGTTCAGTGAGAGAGAGAGAGGTGTGGCGGTTCAGTGAGAGAGAGAGAGAGGTGTGGCGGTTCAGTGAGAGAGAGAGAGAGAGGTGTGGCGGTTCAGTGAGAGAGAGAGAGGGGTGTGGCGGTTCAGTGAGAGAGAGAGAGAGGTGTGGCGGTTCAGTGAGAGAGAGAGAGGTGTGGCGGTTCAGTGAGAGAGAGAGAGGTGTGGCGGTTCAGTGAGAGAGAGAGAGAGGTGTGGCGGTTCAGTGAGAGAGAGAGGGGTGTGGCGGTTCAGTGAGAGAGAGAGAGGGGTGTGGCGGTTCAGTGAGAGAGAGAGAGGGGTGTGGCGGTTCAGTGAGAGAGAGGGGTGTGGCGGTTCAGTGAGAGAGAGGGGTGTGGCGGTTCAGTGAGAGAGAGGGGTGTGGCGGTTCAGTGAGAGAGAGAGAGAGAGGTGTGGCGGTTCAGTGAGAGAGAGAGAGGTGTGGCGGTTCAGTGAGAGAGAGAGAGAGGTGTGGCGGTTCAGTGAGAGAGAGAGAGAGAGGTGTGGCGGTTCAGTGAGAGAGAGAGAGGGGTGTGGCGGTTCAGTGAGAGAGAGAGAGGTGTGGCGGTTCAGTGAGAGAGAGAGAGGTGTGGCGGTTCAGTGAGAGAGAGAGAGGTGTGGCGGTTCAGTGAGAGAGAGAGAGAGGTGTGGCGGTTCAGTGAGAGAGAGAGGGGTGTGGCGGTTCAGTGAGAGAGAGAGAGGGGTGTGGCGGTTCAGTGAGAGAGAGAGAGAGAGAGGTGTGGCGGTTCAGTGAGAGAGAGAGGGGTGTGGCCGTTTAGTGAGAGAGAGAGGGGGGTGTGGCGGTTCAGTGAGAGAGAGAGAGGGGTGTGGCAGTTCAGTGAGAGAGAGAGAGAGAGAGAGAGAGGGGTGTGGCAGTTCAGTGAGAGAGAGAGAGAGAGAGAGAGAGAGAGGGGTGTGGCAGTTCAGTGAGAGAGAGAGGGAGAAACGGGTGTGGCAGCTTGTGTAACCGGGGGGAGGGGGTGGAGGTCACAGTGCCGCTGCAGTAAGAAGTGAAATCACAGCCCGGGTTTATTTTGCTCCAAAAGTTTTTTCTCCAGACATAAATACAAACAGGAAATGCAACAGCGGACATTTTTCTTTTGTAAATAGAATAAAAAACACTTATATACAGTCTAATATATTAGACACACACACACACACACACACACACACACACTCAGCAGTTCTACACATGGACAATGAGGGGCGGAGTCTAAAACAAATTATGACGAACTCATAAATATGCATTGCCACCCCATCAGCCCCCAACACCCCTCACCATAGTTACCATCACCATGGGAACAGCACATCCTCTCATTAATAAGCTTTTCGTGATTTATGATTAAAACTCAAAATAAACAAAAGCCAAGCACAAATAAAACTAGGATTTAAAGATAGATTTTTTTTCTTCTGCTGAAGTGTTACATTCTAATGGAGAATAAAATAAAACTTAAATACAAAATAAATCAGCACCAATTCACATTTTCACACAGTCTGTGCAGAATAATATAGAATTATATATTTAATAGATATATAACAATATTATAATGGATAATAAAAGAGTTCAATCCGAGAGGTCGTGATCATTTTGGACCAAAAAAAAAAAAAAAAAGACCCCCCCCCCATCCCTTCAACACAAACACAGTCCATCAGCTGGGAGGAGCTACAGCACTAATGTAGCTCACATGTAGTCTCCGTTTATAGCCACCAGATTAGCACTGACCACAAAATCAGTCACTTTGTGACACACCGTTTCCCAGTCGGTTTTAAAACTTCCAGATACAAATCCATCATCCCAACCAACGCTAACACTCAGGTTTTAGGCTCCGCCCTCTATATGTGGGCCACACCCTTCACCCAAGTTTGATGCTGAGGAAGAAATGTATTTTTTGCTGCAGCTCATTCCCCCCCCCCCATATGCACATTTAGCACACAATGCTAAAATAGTAGCCATACGCTTCAGTTACATGTTAGCTTCATTAGCATCAGACACATCTCCACTGACAGGCTACACCGCGAGGAAAGAGACGCCGACATTCTGTCTGTAGCTGAAATGTTCCTGATAAAACTTTATTATAATAATGCGACTCTGGCAGCCAATCAGTTTCTGTCCTGGAGTGTTGTTACTATGGCAACTGAAAAACTATAGGACGATAAGGTAACGCGTGTAAGGGAGCTCAGTTAGAAAGATTATTTAAATCCTCACTCACTTTATAAACTTCTGATTTACAGCTGATTGTCTTTATAAAATCATCTAAAACATTAAAAATGTTTCTCTATAAGTTATATAAAAAAATAAAAGAAAAAGCAGTGCAGAACCACAGCTCCGCTAGCTTCGTCCACACGCTGGCAACACCACAAAGGCGTGGAACAGGAAGTGCAGCCTCACCACGCAGCTGGAGAACAGGAAGTGAGCAAAGCGCATTGGCCCTGCTTCTTTCTCCCACGATGAGTGCATCAGAACATCGACACGTTCAGCACCTACACACACACACACACACACACACACACACCCCCCTTGAATGTGTGTATTGTCAGATCGATGGAGCAGAGCATGAGTTCTATTTATTTTGTTGATCACATGAATAGTGGGTTAATAAGTACAGACGGGTGGATGATAGTGTAATGGAGGGAAGTTAGCTGAATAACAGCTGGAACTGAAACTGATAAATGGATGAACAGATGGATGAACGGAGGGATACAGAGTGATGGAGAGATGGCAAATTAAATAATGAGATGAATAGAGTGAGCAAGATGGACAGACAACTGGATAATGGCTTGATGCAGACAGATCAAGGGATAGAGAGAAAGACAAAGATAAGGAATAAGAAGGGAGTTGATGGGTGCACAGAGTTGGATAACGGATGGAAAAATTGATGGAGGGATGACAAAGGATTATGAATGGACAGATGACAGATGGTGTGATTATGGATGGCAGGATGATAGATAGAGGGACTGTGTACAGAAGGATTATTGATGGGAGGATGAAGAACACAGAGACAACAGATAGAGGGATGACAGATTAAGAGGTGATGTAAAGAGGGATGGAGGAATGAACACTCACAGAGTCGTCCATGATGGAGGCGGGGTCAAAGTAATCAGGTTTGAGCTCCGTCCTCTCACGCCGGTTTTTGGATGCTGGCTGCATAGACATACACAGTGGTTTAAAAATCTCTCTCTCTCTCAGTTTTGTGCCCTGATTGGTTAATTTAGTTAGTACAGCTCTGTACTCTGATACAGTGTGCTGTGATGACTCGCACCAGATCGATGTCCATGGTGTCAAAGTCCATGCCCTCATTCAGGTCTTCCAATCGCTGCTCTGATGACATCATCACATCTTCAACGATTGGCTCTTCATCATCTTCCATCAGACCTGCACTCCGCCGACTGTAAACAAACAGCAGACTGTAAACGTGGAACCCAGTGTCTTGAGATTCAAAGGGAAAATGCGTGCGCGAGTGTGTTTACATGGTGTGTTGCATGTGACTCCTCATCTTGGCATTCTGAATGTTTGCTCTCTCCTGCTGCTGCCGCTGCGCCAACATCCACGCTACCTGTGTACTGTGTGCGCACAATCAGCATTTGGGTCAAAGCTGTGAGTGTGTTGGTATTTTTTTGTGCCATGCACATTTACTTGTAACTGATGCGTGCATGCGCTTACTTGTAGTCAATGGGTGTGTGTGGCTGTTGTAACGTGTTGTGCTGTGATTGGTTGCTCATGGTGTACACGCCCACATATTCCTCCTCTGGGCGGAGCTTCTTGGCATCCCGCAGCACAGTGGAGGTCATGTGGGGTGAGGACATCATCACAGGAGGTGGTGACATCATGGGAGTCTGCGGCTGCTGCTCACGAGCCATCCACACACTCGCATCAGTGCTGCTACAGCTACTCTCCTCTGAGACGCAGACAGGCAGGCAGAGAGACAGACAGTGAGACAGGAAGACACACACACGCTGTATAAGAGTTCATTAGCATGACTGGACATAAGTACACAGAGATGACACACCCTCAGGCAGCTTCCTTTTGGAGGGGGCGGGGTTTACTCTGGGCTTCCGGCTGCGGGCAGAGCCTCGGCCACTGACACCGCTGAGGACAGACAGCGTGTCATCATCTGCCCCAGCCTGCAGAGAGTTCCTGTAGGAGATGAGGGGCAGCCAACAGTCCTCCCTCTGCAGGGACATCTGAAATGTCATGAAGCGCTCCAGGTACATGTGTCTGGAACACACGTGCGCACACACACACACCCCTATAACCCATACATCCTAGTTACAGTAACAGGCTGCATCCAAAACTGTTAATTAGTGCACTAAATAGTGTATGAAAATAACAGCACCACAGCACAACTGAGATACACTTCCCTTTTTACACATTCGCTCTGTGGAAGAAATGTCCAGACAGACAACTTGTGTGTGAGAACTAACAATGAGAGATAACCACATCTCACTCACTCTCTCTCTCACACACACACACACACACACGTCCTCAAAAAAATAAATCTCCCAGCCTTACTTTCCCAGTGGGCGAGCAGCACCCAAAACATACTTGCCCGAAAAACAATTCCACTCGCCCAGAGCTTTATTTTATTTCGGAGAGGACAGAATGCAGTTGAATTTTTTTATATAGGTGAAGCAGCATAATTATAAAAAAATCCACAAAACCATAACACCAATATATGCAGGCACATTCAGAAAGAAAAAAAGTTTGAGCAGTAGAGGAATGAATAATTTAGGGTGTATTAAGCTGTAGAGTTTTGAATGAGTATAATAATAATAATAATAATAATAATACTGGAGCTTTGTTTCTGTTATCAAAGGAGCCCAGTCCTGTGCAAAATGTCACCGTGGAACCAGAGTGTAGAAATGAACCTACAGTTCGAGAGTGTCTCACAAACACACACACACACTGAACTTTACAACAGCTGCACACACGTGAAATGGAAATAAATCAACTCAGGCAGGAACTAGATAAACTCGACGCCAACGGTGTCGATGGGGACGCCTCCGCCTGGTAGACTACACGCCTTATTAAGTTGTGATTTGGGGATGGACATTTGACCTCACAGTAATCTTGACCTGTGACCTTTTAACCTCAAAATCTAATCAGTTCATGTTTGTCCCCAAATGCACAAATGGTGAAAGTTTGATGAAATTCCTTTCATTTGTCTTTGAGATATCGCGTTCACAAGGTTTCGCGACGGACGCACGCACAACCCAAAAACATAATGCCTCCTGCACCTTAAGGAGGCGGAGGCATAAAAACTATTTTGGATAACATTGTTATTGTCCGCTACACACTGATCAACCTGTGTGACTCAGCTGTGCCTTTGAATCGAGAATAAATGAAGCGGGAACTGAACATTAACCGTTTACTGAAATTATTCTTACAAGGGTGATTATACCGTAGTTACTGTCTGAGACTACAGCTGGAATGTGCTGAATCTGTTAGTGTTTGTAATTACTGTACCATGCACTATTAGATAAAATTAAAATAAAACCTTACAATATTGTTTGAAAGTCTGGAGCAAGATATTTTGTTATTTTACAAATAATAACACTTCAGATATTGTTTTAATAATAATAAGCATCACTGTATAAATGACGGCGTGCAGATAGCGGTGTGTACACATGTCCTTGGGGTTGATGAGACATGGACGAGTGGGAATAAGATCTAGCCCACAGTTTAGGTCGGAGCCCTTTGAGAGTAAATGCTTTCTGTTCCCAAAAGCTGATGTCGGGGGAAAAAAGTCTTTACACAAAGAAGGTTTTCTTACTTCTCTAGTTTTTTTTTTAAACTGTTCTTCCGTGTTGGGACTCTTCGGGGAAAAGAACGTATATTCCAACATGTAGCTAATGCTAACGCTAGGCCACAAATCTCTACAGATCACTCCAATCTCCGCTTGGCTTCAGTATGTGAACAGCCAATCAGCGGGTCCTGTATGTGTTTATGATTTTTATGTCACGATTTACAACCAATGAGAGACTCCCTTTGTCGGCTGTCCACCAATCACAGGCTCCTGTGCCACAATGGTGGTATGTTGATAAATATTTAGAAAATAAAAATCATTACGAAATATTTGAAACCATCAAAAAGAATTAAAAAATGGTTTCTCTCACACACACACACACACACACACACACACAGGTTAGAGGTAAGGAACATTATTCAGTGATATTGTTTATTATGAGCCACACAGAGGCCACATGTCCTGATCCTTCCTGGTTTTGGATTCCTTCCTGGTTTACGCACTTCCTGGTTCCTGAGTTGTTTGCGACGAGTCCTTTTTTCCCGCGAGTGCCGGCGTTAATTACTAATCCTTTTTTTTTTTTTTTTACTTTTTTCTACAAATAAATGTCCAGTATCCTCTTCATTTTTATTGTACTGTCGCTTTCCTTTTTGTACTTTTCACTTTCGCTTTCCTTTTTCCGTTTTTTTTCCCCGTTTTTTCTCTTTCTTTTTTCCGAAGAACGCCGAGACCGGAAGCTTTCTTTTTCTCTCCTCCTGTGTAAAGACCACAAGTGGAGGCCATCCACATCGGATCTGCTTTAATATCAACAGATCTTCGTTTAAGGTACGTGAATCTTTTCATCATGGCACACCTTCAGCCTGTTCAGTGTGCTGAGTGCAGGATGTTTAGTCATTCTTCCTCCATCGCTAGCGATAGCTTTATTAGCTTTATTTGTGATAAGTGCAGATTAGTTAGCTCTCTGACGGAGAAGACTGCAGTGCTAGAAGCGCGTGTCCAGGCTTTAGAGCAGGTTAGTGAGCGTCAGAACAGTGTAGTTTCTGTTAGGGAAAGTCTGGACGCCCTAGGTGGAGTTAGCAATCCCCCAACTCCGGCATTAGAGCCCTTACAGCGGGGCGAATGGGTGACGGCTCGGCGGCATAAGCGTAGAGCCAAAGCTACCGCTGAGGCTCGCCCACGGGAGCACCACTCCTCTCCACGTCACGTGCCGAACAGGTTTGCTCTCCTTAGTGATGCACCCACTGAGAAACCTGAAAGAGCTCTGGTTATAGGGGACTCTATCATACGGCACGTGAAATTAGCTCAGCCTTTAGGGGCACCAGCAGCTTTAGTCAGGTGTATACCGGGAGCCAGGGCGCCGGACATAGCAGGTAATCTTAGGGTCCTAGGCAAGCACAGGTTCTCAAAGATAGTTATCCATGCAGGAGCTAATGATATACGCCTTCGTCAGTCTGAGGTTACTAAGAGTAACTTTGTAGAGGTGTTTAAATTAGCGAAGGCGATGTCCGATGCTGTAGTATGCTCTGGCCCCATCCCAATGCGGCGTGGCGATGTAGCTTACAGCAGGTTATGGTCGCTGAACTGCTGGCTGTCCAGGTGGTGCTCTGAAAACAGTGTGGGCTTTATAGATAATTGGGCTAATTTTGAGGGCACTGCTGGCCTGTTAGGGCAGGACGGTATCCATCCCACTCGGGAAGGTACTGCTCTCATTTCCTGCAGCATAGGTCATAGTCTCAGAACAGGCCTAGTTAATTTCTGACAATCCAGAGCCAAGGCCAGGGAGCAGACGAACAGGCTAAACCGACTGTCTGCTAGCTGCACAGAGTCGTCACTCAGGGCCCACTACATCGAGACTGTGTCTGTTCCCCGAGCTCAACAAAAAGGTAGAAATATTCAGAGAGTTTGTTCCAGTAACCTAATCAATATAAAATTAGATCATGCTGACTGTACAGCTGCTGCCAGCACCTTTGATCTAAAGGTGGGGCTATTAAATATTAGATATCTTACATCTAAAGCGCTAATGGTTAATGAACTCATTACTGATCAGGAGTTTAATGTACTGTGTTTAACAGAAACATGGATTAAGCCAAATGAATATATAGCATTAAATGAAGCGAGTCCTCCTGGATACAGTTATATACACCAGCCTCGTCTAACTGGCAGAGGAGGAGGCGTCGCGGTTATTTATAACGATTATCTAGGTGCAACACAAAAACCTGGTTATAAATTTAATACATTTGAAGTTCTTCATACTCATATAATATATGTAGCTTCAAAAAATAAGTCTACCCAGTTAATTCCATTACTTATTATTTACAGGCCCCCGGGGCCATATTCTGAGTTTCTTTCTGAATTTGCAGATTTTATCTCAGATCTGGTTATTTCCTTAGACAAAGCGTTAGTTGTCGGAGATTTTAATATTCACTTCGATAACCCAGAAGACCCTTTAAAAACAGCGTTTGTGTCCATTTTAGATTCAGTCGGGATTAATCAGAATGTCATAGGACCGACCCATAATGGTGGTCACACCCTCGATCTAATACTAACATTCAGGTTAAACGTAGACAATATAGTCACACTTCCACAGTCTGAAGTTCTCAGATCATTATCTCATCTCATTCAAACTATGTCTGAGTAATAATATATGCACCTCACCACGCTACTGTATTAAACGTACTTTCACGTCAACTACTGCACAGAGCTTTATAAATGATCTTCCAGAGTTATCAACTTTGATTGGGTCACTGTCAGCCCCTGCAGAACTCGATCAGGCAACTGAATGCTTAGAGTCAACATTCCGCCGTACTTTAGATAATGTAGCTCCTCTAAAAAGGAAAATGGTCAGAGACAAAAAATTAGCACCCTGGTATAATGATGACACTCGCACATTAAAACAGACCACTCGAAAATTGGAACGTAAATGGCGTCAAACAAAATTGGTAGTGTTCAAATTGGCGTGGAAGGAGAGCTTCCTGAAGTATAGAAAAGCTCTTAGTGCTGCGAGATCAACATATCTCTCCTCCCTAATAGAAGATAACAAAAATAATCCTAGATTCCTATTTAATACTGTAGCAAAATTAACCAGGAATAAGTCCACTATAGACAGATGCACACCTGCAGTATGTAGTAGCAATGACTTCATGAATTTTTTTAATGACAAAATTGAGAATATCCGACAAAAAAATTCAAACTACTAATTTAAGGTCAGACAATGTAAGTGACCCTGTAGTTAACAATATAACTGTATCAGATCATCAGTTAGAATGTTTTACTCCCCTAAAAGAAACTGAATTACTTTCATTAATCTCTACATCAAAAGCCTCAACTTGCGTACTAGATCCCTTACCTACACGTCTATTCAAACAGATAATGCCTGGAGTAATTGAACCGCTTCAAAAATAATAAATTCTTCTCTTACGATTGGCTATGTACCCAAATCCTTTAAACTAGCAGTTATCAAACCCCTGATTAAAAAACCTGACCTTGATCCCTGTCAGCTGTCCAATTATCGGCCGATATCAAACCTCCCCTTTATCTCCAAGATCCTTGAAAAAGCTGTGGCACAGCAGTTATGCTCATATTTACATAGGAATAACATCCATGAAATGTATCAGTCAGGATTTAGACCTCATCATAGCACAGAGACAGCTCTGGTTAAAGTAGTAAACGACCTACTGTTGGCGTCTGATCAGGGCTGTGTCTCGCTACTTGTGTTGCTTGATCTTAGTGCAGCATTTGATACCATTGATCATTCCATTCTTCTGGATAGACTAGAAAATGTTGTGGGAGTTAAGGGAACGGCCCTCTCCTGGCTCAGCTCTTATTTAACTGATCGCTATCAGTATGCTGATGTAAATGGTGATATTTCTAGACGTACCGAGGTAAAGTTTGGTGTTCCACAAGGTTCTGTCTTGGGTCCACTGCTTTTTTCTCTATATATGTTCCCTCTGGGTGATATTATTCATAAACATTGTATTAGTTTCCACTGTTATGCTGATGACACACAGTTGTATGTTTCTGCAAAACCTGATGAGAGACACCAGCTTAATAGAATTGAGGAATGTGTGAAGGACATTAGATTAGATGCTGGCCTCTTCTGCCCCTCGGACCTGCTTGATCCATCCTGGTGCCCTGTGTCTGGTCGGAGTTTTATCGCCCCACTCCTGTGAAGGACGGCTCCATGAGGACAGTTGAGGGTTATACCTGTTAAAACTGTTAATGTTATTGTCAGGCTGTCTGTTGTTGCCCAAATGAGGATGGGTTCCCTTTTGAGTCTGGTTCCTCTCGAGGTTTCTTCCTCATGTCGTCTGAGGGAGTTTTTCCTTGCCACCGTCGCCACAGGCTTCATCATTGGGGATAGATTAGGGATAAATTAGCTCATGTTTTAAGTCGTTCAAATTCTGCAAAGCTGCTTTGTGACAATGTTTACTGTTAAAAGCGCTGTACAAATAAACTTGACTTGACTTATTATTAACTCCAATCGTGATATAAAAGTTCCAAGTTTGGCACCTGCCCACTTCAACCGCGCTGCTGGCACACAATGTCCTTGACCTTCATCGGCCTGAGCCAGTTGGTATAATTACATCATTACGTGGACCCCTCTGAGCCGAGCTTTTCCAGCACACTCGAACACACGCATACTTCGATGAATTATAACCAAAAACAAGGAAATTTGAATGATTTCCTCAAAATATTTTTGGTACATTTATAATATTGTGTTGACGAATAAAACTTTTTCATGCATTTCCCGCGACACGAGACGAGCTACTTTAGACTGCTTCCCTGCTCTCTTAGCGCCTGTGTTGTTTAGGTTGCCAGCACTAACTTTTGTCGTCTGATCAGACAATCATTATTAAAGTTTTACTCATCTTTGCACAGACTTTAGTCGTGTGGGACGATCGGACATGAGGTTTTTCGAGCAATGCGCGTGCGTGCGCACACACACACACACACAGCTACTTCACTAAATCATCATAACACACTACTCTGTGACTGAATGAGCTGTAGTGATGTCATGGTTTAACGTGCTATAGGAGTGTGTGAGAGGCTGATGGAAGAACGTTAAAATTCAAATTTGAAATCAGAGCTTGACATTCCCCGTTTCCACTGGCAACCAGGTTTACGCCAACTCCCTCAACATGGCAACCACACCTTTGTGGTTAATGGAGTACCTGTTAAAACGTCTCATGATGGCATGTGTGTGATGGTGTGTGTGATGGGGTGTGTGTGTGTGTGTGTGTGTCTTACACAGTCCTGCGGTCCTGGCGCAGCAGCTTGGAGGAGAATTCACTGAGGATGTCGAGGAAGGCGAGGTTGAGAGGGGGTGTGCCCTCACCCTGAGGGCTTGGCTCTTTAAATGCAAACTCTATACCATCCCTGTAACACATACACACACACACACACACACACACGAGTAAACACACTTGTGTTTCGGCAGATGGTTAGCAAATACTACATAGCCAAAAAAAGTTGGAATACATAAAGTAATAAATATCTGGAAATCATGTCACAGTTGGTGACTGGTGAATCATATTCAACATAAGCTCAGTTCTCGCTGACCTAAAGACACCAAGCTGCAACATTAGGACATGCGTATGCATGTGTGTGCGCGCATATACTTGTGTAGCATAGCGATGGCCTCACGGGTCTTCAGCTGGTCCAAGCCAAATGTGAGGGAGAACCGGCGGGCAAGTTCTTTAATCCCACAGAATACGGCAGAAGAACGATCAAAGTTACAGCCAAGCTCACTGAGCATCTCGTTAAACAGCTGAAACACACACACACACACACTTGACATTTCATATGTGTTGTTCAAATGGACCTTCAAAAACATCTCTGAGCTGTTCAAGTGGGAAAGTTGTAAACAGTGTGCGTGTGCGTGTATACCTGCTGCAGACTGAGGATGAGCGTTTTAGCACACTGAATCTTATCAATCTGTCTCGTCTTACTCATCGTCTCCTTTATGATGTCACCGTAATCGTTATAGTACTGAAGGGAGAGAGAGAGCGCGAGAGACAATGAGGTGTGTGTATGTGTATACACACTGTGTGTGTGTGTGTGTTGCAGCGCTCACTCTCATGTACTGTTTGAAGATATCTGCTCCGGTGCTCATCTCCACTACATTATAGATGATCAGTTTACAGTACGCTGCTAACAGGTTCCTGCGCTTATGAAGAGCCTCAATCTTCCCCGCTTCATCATCCTGCTGTCCATCTGCACACACACACACACACACACACGGTTAACCCGAGTTTAATAAAATGCATTGTGATCTACAGTAAATTTATGCTAACGCATTTCCCCATGAGGATCACTTCAAGTGCTCTCTCTCTCTCACACACACACACGATAGAAACCTTTGGCCTTGCTGTCATTAATAAATCAGAGCATGACTGGGGTGTGTCTCTACACACACACACACACATATATATATATACCAGTGCTGCCATCATCATCCTGCTCGATGAAGACATGATCGAGGACGAAGTTGAGCAGGTCGCTCTGCAGGGACGAGTCTGGACTGAACACCAGTGGCTCCAGAGCATCCCGACCTGACGCCATGATCTGATGACTGAAGATCATTAACGCATCACACAGGATAGTGAAGGCCTGCAGAGTACGTATGTACACACACACACACACACACACACACACACACACACACACACACACACACACACACACATTTAGGTCAGTCCTGGGGTTTTACACAGAGGATTCTAGAACCACAACAAGGAATATAAAGCCTACCCAAGCTCAGAACGAGACTGAGTATTCAAGAACTACAAACAGAATTCTAGAGCAGCACTGCAAACTCTACAGCCTCTGTGGAAGTTTTACAGCCACAGTAAGGATTCGAGAACCACAATAATGAATTGCACCCTCAAATCAGAAAGAGTTGGGACGGTATGTTGAGTTGAAACTGAAAACAGTGATTTGTAAATAATCTCTGACCTGTATTACACTCAAAACAACACAACCGCGCATTAGCTGATGTTTGGCCTCATGACTTATATTGTTTTTCTAAATAAACATATCAATTTTGATTCTTACACCATTGTGGCAGCGGGGGCGTGGTCAAGCGCCGGTCTGTGACAGGAGGGCGGAGTCAGGGAAGGTGAGTGGCAGAATCACTACACCTGAGGGCAATTAACCTGTTTGTGTGTCTTCCCAGTGACCGCGCCCTATATAAGGAGGGAGAGCAGAGAGCAGAGGAGCTCTTCCCGGAACCGACACCCGTTGTGTGTGTGTGTCCGTCTGAGTAAAGGTTATACTGAAAAGTGTGACAATAAATACTAAATTGGAACCTGATCTCTGTCCCGCCGTCCTCTGTGCTCCACCCACCTGCTCCGAATTGCCACAACCATGTTTAAGGAAAAGTTGTTACAGTAAAGCATTTCCAACTTCATAATGATCCCGTTCCTTCTCCCAACACTTAAAATATGTTAATGGACTGAAGACTCCATCAATGAAGTGTTTCAGGTGTTATTTTTGTCCCGTTCTTCCTCTAAACAGGTCTTAAAGCATATACGCAGAGCCATGGCCTCACTTTCGTTTATAAATGCCTTGAGACCTCAAGAACGGCGCAGGAATAGTTTTAAGCGTTAGCAATAAATCTAATGTAGTGATTTTTACGATTAAAGTGATTTATATAGGTAGCGGTCTGAGTGAATGACCTTGACGTCCGTAACGTCACAGCAGGAAGTCTATCAGTCTCATCGCCATTTCCGCTATACTAAAACAGAGAGCTGACTGCAACTCCGATCCTCCATTTTGAGCTAATTTATCACCATGCCACGTAGATGTGTTGCTGGCCGGTGCAGCAACACGACAGAAGGTGGATTTACGTTGCATTCACGGCCCAAGAATGTTCAAACTGCAAAGATTTGGACGCATTTTGCGAGAAGTTCACGGGCACGGTTACATGCTCTAGGGAGGCATGAACAATCAAAAAAAAAAAAAGGGGTGGTAACATAAACCCAAAACACAAGACAACGTAAAAAAGGGTGAAATTTATTTACAAAAGTGCTTAACAAAAGGTGATAGAAAAAACGGAATGCAAAGTCCAACAAGGAGGGTGGCAGTCCCAGGAGCCAACCCTCAACCGAGCAGACAGACGCGAAATGGCAAGACGAGCGTGCAAAAACCCCAAAACCCTCTAACAGGTGGAAGCACAGGTTTATATAGGCCTTCCTCAAGTGAAAACAGGTGAAAGGAGGAGGAGCCAACACAAGCTGCTACACCTGAGGAGAGAGAGAGACACACACAAAGAAGGAGAAACATGCACACATACAGACACAGGAGGCGTAACACGTAACACCCCCACCACCAAAAGTTCAACCTACTATAGGTTGAACAAAAGACTGCCATATAGTTCACACAACACTACCATTATATGGTACTAGAATAAACACTGACACTACAAATCCACACTAAATGCGGGACAAAGCATCTGCCAAGACATTATCCTTGCCCTTCTTATACTGGATATCCAGGTTGAAACCTTGTAAATACAGAGACCAACGCATCAGTCTCTGGTTTGTGTTCCGCATCCTGGATAGAAAAACAAGAGGATTATGGTCACTAAAAACAATCAAAGGAACTGTGGTTGACCCAACATACACCTCAAAATGTTGTAAAGCAAGCAACAGAGCTAGAGCTTCTTTTTCGACTGTGCTATAATGAAGTTGGTGTTTAGAAAACTTCTTTGAAAAATACGAAATGGGGTGATCAATTCCATTCGAATCTTCCTGTAGAAGAACAGCTCCAGCACCTGTGGCACTGGCGTCAACCTCCAGTTTGAAAGGCAGCTGGAAATTGGGAGCAGCCAATACTGGCGCACTACACAACAAAGCCTTTGCATTTTTAAATGCCAACTCACAATCCTGAGACCACTCAAAGTCACAACCATGTTTTAACAAATTTGTCAGAGGAAGAACGACATCAGAAAAATTTCGGCAGAAACCACGGTAGTAGCCTGCCATGCCCAAAAACCTGCGCAGCTCCCTTCTCGTGGTTGGTATGGGAAACTGTACAATAGCCAACACCTTGGCCTCTAGAGGGCGAACTTGACCCTGGCCAACTTGTTTCCCCAAATAGGTGACGGTAGCCTTCCCGAACTCGCACTTGGCAAGATTCAAGGTTAGAGACGCATCCCTAAACCGCGCAAAGACGATACGAACATCTTCCAAATGTTCAGCCCATGACGATGAATGAATGATCACATCATCCAAATATGCTTCACAATTAGAAACTCCAGCAAGCACTTTATTCATCAAACGCTGGAAGGTAGAGGGTGCATTCTTTAAACCAAACGCCATTACAGAATACTGCAGGAAACTGTCTGATGTAACAAAAGCAGAAATTTCAGCAGCTCTGGGTGTCAGCGGTACTTGCCAGTACCCCTTCAAAAGGTCTAATTTGGTAACAAACGAAGCCGAACCCACCCTATCAACACAGTCTTCCATGCGTGGTAATGGAAATGAATCGGACTTGGTGACGGCATTGACCTTCCTATAGTCCGTGCAAAAACGATATGTACCGTCCGGCTTTGGGACTAAAAGACAGGGCGAACTCCACGCACTAAAACTTGGCTGAGCTAAACCATGTTCAACTAAATAGGCCACTTCAGACTTCATGATTGCATGTTTAGATGGATTTACCCGATACGGATGTTGCTTAATCGGCGCATGGCCTTGCGTGTCGATGTCATGGCTCAGCACATTTGTTAAAGACGGCACATCGGAGAACAACTCAGGAAACTGTAAAATAAGATGTTGCATGTCAGTTGCATAAGACACGGGCAAATAAGACAAAAATGAAGGCAAGTCTTTCAAAATCTCAGAATTTTTAAAACGAGCACAAAACACCGGCACATCGCCGAAATTAAGGCCATCCTCTTCAAGCAGAGGAAGAGGCACTACTGCTGACACTGTTGCGACAGTTACCGGAGAATCACTGCTCTCACCTTCTCGTGTCACATAAGGTTTCAACATATTGATGTGACACACACGCGTTTTCCGCCCTCTGTCAGGCGTTTTTACCGCATAATCAGTTTCACTGAGTTTTCTGTCAATCTCATTAGGACCAAAGAATTTGGCGGACAGTGACGAACCAAGCACGGACAGTAAAACCAACACTTTATCCCCTTTAACAAAAGAGCGCTGCACAGCCTTGCGATCAAAGCGTTTTTTCATTTTACTCTGCGCAGAGGACAAAGCCTCCCGAGCGCACTCGCAAGCTCTGTGCAGTCGTTCTTGAAATGAACTCACGTAGTCAAGAATGTTACACTTCTTGTTAGACTCTTCCGATTCCCAATTTTCTTTGAGCAGTTTCAGAGGACCGCGAACTGTATGACCAAACACAAGGTCTGCTGGACTGAAACCAAGAGATTCTTGTGTCGTTTCACGAGCAGCGAACAAAAGCAAAGGAACTCCCTCATCCCATTCTTTCTCAGACTCGAAGCAATAAGTGCGCAGCATTGACTTTAAAGTTTGATGGAATCTTTCTAGCGTGCCCTGGGACTCTGGGTGATACGCACTAGATACTGCGTGCTTGATAGACAGCTCATGCAGCACCTGTTTGAATAAACGAGAGAGAAAATTAGAACCTTGGTCAGTCTGAATTACTTTTGGGAGACCAAACGTAGAGAAAAATCGCAGAAGGGCCTTTACAATGGGCTTGGCCTTCAACGAACGCAAGGGGAAAGCCTCGGGATACCGAGTAGCAGCACACATTATGGTTAACAAAAACCGGTTCCCAGACTTGGTCTTGGGCAAAGGCCCAACACAATCTAAAATTACCCGTTCAAAAGGTTCGCCGATAACTGGAATTGGGCAAAGTGGCGCTGGGGAAATGCACTGATTAGGCTTTCCAACAACCTGACACTTATAACATGAGCGACAATGTTTAACAACATCAGCCTTCATACCAGGCTGAAAGAAGTAACGCAAAACACGATTATACGTCTTTGTTACACCTAAATGGCCTACAAAGTCGTGATCATGTCCGAGTGTCAACACATGTAACCGATATTTTGCAGGAACAACTAACTGGTGGACAGAATCAAAATCTCCGTCTGCAAGATGTGATGGACTCCACTTTCGTTTTAGCAGACCATCTTCCCAATAAAAACCAACAGACCTGCTATCCAAATCATTCTTACTAACAGCAGCATCCCGGCACTTGGCCAAATTAGGGTCTTTCGCCTGCTCCAGCTTAATTAACTCCTTATCCACAGAGAGCGACAAGTCACCCTCCACAGGAGTTGGGAGCGGCTCAGACACAGTCACTGACTGGCTGCTGGAAGAAGACTCAAGCAAACCATCCGACATGAACGTATCAGACAGATCAACAGCCTCACCATATTTCCGAGCCTGAGCTCGAGTAACGACACAAGCTGGAAACACCTGAGCAAGGCTTTGATCAGAATCGCAATCAGACAGAATCGGTCACCTCAGGAAGTAGCACTTTCCCACCCGCTAAATCATTCCCCAAAATAAAATCAACATCCTTCACAGGAAGTTTGGAACGGATGCCCACTTTGACAGGACCCGACACTAAATCATGAACAATATGCACATTATGCAACGGAACGGACGTAATTCCCAGCTCAACTCCCTGAACCAAGACATCGGAGCCACAATACGTGAGGTCAGAAAAAGGAAGCACGGAGTCACAAATAAAGGACTGGGCGGCACCAGTATCTCGCAAAACTCTAATTGGGATCTGATCTCCCTCCCGACCAGTGAGAGAGACCAATCCCTTTAAAATAAATGGATCGTACAGAGAACAGGTAGCGTCATCTGCACTCTGGACACGCACAAAACCACAGCTTTTTGGCTGCGTCTGTGGAGACAGTTTTCGTTTTTGCAACACAGGACACACGGCAATAAGATGGCCAGACTCGTGGCAATAGAAACACTCACGCGTTTCAGTCGTAGGCGAGGTCTTGCTGGCAGTATTTCCATTACCACTGTCAGATTGTCTAAAGACTCGCTTCGGACTAGAAGGCTGAGATTGAACGCGACGGGAGGAGTTAAAAACAGACTTATGTGTCAACGTATATTCGTCAGCACAGACAGCGGCCTGTGCCAAAGTTGTAAGGTTCCTTTCATTGATAAACGTAGCGATTGAATCCAACACACAGTTTTTAAATTCCTCCAATAGAATCATCTTGCGAAGCTGATCTTTAGTCTGGATTTGCAAGGACGAACACCAGCGATTAAACGAGTTCTCCTTTTCTCTTGCAAACTCCACGAACGTCAAGTTGTCTAATTTTTTTAAACCACAAAATTTCTGTCTATATGCCTCTGGGACTAGTTCGTAGGCGCGCAAAATTGCAGTTTTAACAATCGCGTAATCAGAACTCTGATCAACAGTTAGAGCAGAATAAACGTCTTTAGCCTTTCCAGTCAACACGCATTGCAGCAACAGTGTCCACACAGCAGAAGGCCATTGTAATGTTGTTGCAACGCGTTCAAAGTGTGCGAAATATTTTTCGACTTCACTAAAGATTGGTACCATTCGAATATTTCTGGTTACATCAAAAGCAAAGTCACGTCAAGGAGTAGGGGGAGAAACAACGGCAGCTTGAGAACTACCAGCAGGTAGAGTCACCTGCACAGGCCGTACAGGAGACGACTGAACAGAGTGTGGAGGAGAGGCAGGAGGAGGAACTAGCGGAGCGCTATGAATAATGAAACGAATGAAACGAATAAAACAAGATCAAAACCACTAGTGCGAATTTACCCAACCACCCTTAAACAGCCAAGGCACGACTGCGGAAACCCTAGTCCTACTTACCTACCCCATAAAAAAAAAAAACAACTAGCCTCGACTAGTCTTCAGAGGCGTAACGATTGAAGGCGGCTTTAAATGCTTAACGCATAGGAGATGCATCAACGTGATCCACCTCCTTGCAGCATACCTCCCCCCGGGGTAACCTCCAAAACAGAAATCAAAGAAAGCAAAAATAGTGCTCCGATGGAAGAATTCCAGAAATCCAGCTGGAGCACACTACCTCACTAGAGTTTCCGAATAAGAGCAGCTTATTAAGTATGAGCGCCCAAGTGGAAATTTGGGTTTAAGACGAGCCCCCAATTGTTACATGCTCTAGGGAGGCATGAACAATCCAAAAAAAAAGGGGTGGTAACATAAACCCAAAACACAAGACAACGTAAAAAAGGGTGAAATTTATTTACAAAAGTGCTTAACAAAAGGTGATAGAAAAAACGGAATGCAAAGTCCAACAAGGAGGGTGGCAGTCCCAGGAGCCAACCCTCAACCGAGCAGACAGACGCGAAATGGCAAGACAAGTGTGCAAAAACCCCAAAACCCTCTAACAGGTGGAAGCACAGGTTTATATAGGCCTTCCTCAAGTGAAAACAGGTGAAAGGAGGAGGAGCCAACACAAGCTGCTACACCTGAGGAGAGAGACACACACAAAGAAGGAGAAACATGCACACATACAGACACAGGAGGCGTAACACGTAACAGGCACATTGGGCGCCTCCGAAGTGGTCTCTCCTCTGCTCTGCACATTTTACTGAAGACTCGTACGAGACCTCTGATCTGTTGAGGAGCGTTGGCTATAAGCCTGGATTGAAAGAGGGTGCAGTAGCAACAATTAAAGGAAAAGAAAACTACAAGAAAAGGAAAGCAAGTTCAGTTGCACCAGTCCTCCCGGAGCGTGAGCCGAGGGTTGTTGGTAAAACCCGGGATGGAATGGGACACATTATCGCTCAGGCAGTGACCTCCCTGCAGTTGTTGCTAAAACTGGTGACATTCCGTCCCATCCCGGGTTTTAGTAATTTCCTGAGCCCAGCAGTAATGATGGAGTACTCAGTATGGAGAAAATGGAGAATGAGTGGAGCAGCCGTCTGATTTCTAAACTGGATATCGCTGCCATCTCGCCCTTACGTGGAAGAAGCGAATGAACGGAGAACTAAACGAACAACTGAAAGTCAGACTGTTTCAAAACAATCGGCCACAAGATCGGCCTTCAAGAAGCGAGAACACAGACGGGTAAGCTCCGACTCTCATTTAGATTTAAAAAAAAAAAAAAAACACAACACATTGTTTCCCTGCATTTAGATTAATCCATGTAACTTGTATTGTGTGTTTAAGTTAGCGGTATAAGATTATTTAATTTGCTTCAGAATGTGACTGTCTCAGTTCATCTGATTATTTAATGAGCCTTTTATGTTTTATCAGTGAAAATGCATGCATGTACTGTATGTTGCATAAGTTATAGCACCCATCCTGTTTTAATGAGTCTCAACCCACAATCAGTGAAGTCAAATCAGTCTTAGCTGAGCGAGTCGGTAACGCTATTTCTTACTTTCACCATAAATTGTTATTTATATGACTTTGGTCTATAGCTGTAAAAGGCCTCGGCCTTAAAACCGGTTCCCGCTGTGACGTCACGCACTCAGGGCTGGCTGGCTCAGCGGGGCAGCGCCAATCACAACTTTACGGTCGATTTTAACTCTCAAAAATATATTTTTATTCCCATTTATGCAGCATGCAAGAGTCAAGGATGGAGATACTATCCACTCAAATTTATTTAACAATAAAGGCTCTGCGTATCTGCTTTAAGGTGTGTAACAGTACGGCATCGTCACTGTCATATTTTTCATTTCTCAATTCTCCACACATTCTCTATTGGGGACCGAGGGGACACGCCCTCTTCAGCAGCCACGCCTTTGTAATGTGAGCAGAAACTCAGTGGACTTTTCTGCATTAATGCTCCATCACAGAAGTGCAAGTTACCTCTGCCAAGGGCACTGACCCAACCCCATACCATGACACACCCTGGCTTTTGGACTCGTTCCTGCTAACAGTCTGGATGGTCCTTTTCCTCTTTGGTCCGGAGCACACGGCGTCTTCCAAAAAAGACCTGGAATACTGATTCGTCTGACCACAGTACCCATTCCCACTGTGTGATGGTCCATCCCAGACACCGCTGAGCCCAGAGAAGTCGACGGCGCTTCTGGACACAGTTAACATAAAGCTTCCTTTTTACACAGTAAAGTTTTAACTGGTGTTTGTGGCTGTAACTCTGTATTGTAGCTTGATAAAGGTTCTCCAGAGTGATCCCGAGCCCATGTGGTTCTATCAGCTGTAGATGAATGACGGTTTTTGATGCAGTGAGGGATCGGAGCTCACAGGGGTTCAGATTAGGCTTGAGCCCTTTACACACCGAAATTCCTCCAGATTCCTTGAATGGTTTAATGATATTCTGCACCGCAGAGGGTGAAATATCCAAACCCCTTCCCATCTTTCTTTCAGGAACATTGTTTTTAAACATTTCAATAATTTTCTCACGCATTTGTTGACCAACTGGAGATCCTCAGCCCGTCTTTACTCCTCAAACACTCGGCCTTTCCTGGAGACTGATTTTGTACTGAATCATGATTACAGTCACCTGTTTCACATCACATCATTATTTAACCTCATTATTAGCACTAAACTGCCCCGCCCCAGCTTTTTTTGGAATGTGTTGCAGGCCTGAAATGCAGGAATGGATGTCTATTAACAAAGGAAATGAATCTGTTTACATATTCCATACCATTCCAACTTTTCTGATTTGGAGTTGTGAAAAAAAAAAAATAAATAAATGTAAAAAAAAAAAAAAGCCTAGAACCAATAGCAGTACAGTGAAGAGTCTAGCACTGCACTGACTATTAGATGATTAGAACTGCAGGAAGGAAGTGTAGAACTGGTTTATGACACACTGAACATGTGCAGAGTCTGAGGTGGGCTGGAGTCACAGCACTGCTCTGCCCTCAACTGGAACACCTGTTTTGATTTTACCTGCTCTTTAACAGCCATATTGAGACTGCTGAGGTACTGCTGACACATGAGACAGAATGCTCGTATCTGCTTCCTCAGGGTCATCAGCTCAGCCTGAGAGTGATTCACACACACACACACACACACACACACACACACACACACACACACGATTAGCTGAGAGCAGTACAGCATGGTTCTGTCCTACTTCATCTCACAACCTAATCCTGTGTTGGAGACTAACTGTGTTTAACCAGCGACAGGCCCTGTGTGTGTGTGTGTGCGCGCGCGAGTTTGTGCGAGTGACCGACCTTTGGGGAGCTGCCCTCTGAGACTTTTGCCAGGTTCCACAGGATGACGTAATGAGTGCACTGCATAGCATGGACCACTATCTGCGCACGCATGCATACACACAGATAAAATACATAAAAGTACTTTCTGGGGCAAAAGGTGGTGTTATCTGTCTGTAATCATCCACAAGCATTTCTATTTGTCCTTCCATCTGTTTATATCTATCCTACTACATACACATCCTTCTGTCTATCAACATGCCTAATTTATATATACATCTTTCAGTTCATACACCTGAGGATGGTGTGTGTGTGTGTGTGTGTGTGTGTGTAAAAAATATGTATGTACCTGTTCAGGCATGTCTCCATTCTGCAGTCCTGTGTTCAGCAGTCTGTAGTTACAGCTGAACAGATCCCACTTAGTCAGGTCATGGGCACTGGGTGCACACACACACACACACACACACACACACACACACACACACACACTTATAGTACTGCACACACATCTCATTTAGCTTGGGTCAGTGTGCGCGCGCATTTTTACTTGTGAAAGGCTGTGATTCTCTTGAGTGTTGACAAAACCTGAAATGCATCATCTTCATCAGGCTCCTCCCCCTGACAGAAAGACAGGAGAGAGGTTCAGAAACACACACACACACACACACACCCTAAGAAACATGTGCCCCCACCCCCCCTTCACTCCCCACCTCACTGAGGAAGTCGTCGAGCAGGCGGTTGAGTTTGTCAATCTGCTCATCCATCAGCTGGCTCAGTGTGATGTCCACACGATTATAGATGGTGAACTCCTCATTACACAGAGCGTGGAACGTCATTGAACACTCCTCCAACACACCGGTGTCCGTGTGCTTCTCCACCACGTCGCGGATCTGTCGCAGAAGAGCATCCAGGTGCTGCAGGTTCACACACACAAACAGCCTGCATCTGCACTTCAGCTTTCTTCACCCAAACTGTTAAAAGCTACACTAAGACAAAGGCAAAACTAAAGATTAAGTCAGAGATAGTGTGTGTGTGTGTGTGTGTGTGGGGGGGGGGGGGGGGGGTTGGGGTGATGGGGGGGGGGGTGGAATACCTTTTCCAGTCGACCCGTGGTGTAGATCTCCAGATCAAAATACTGCGGCAACTGTAGCAGGTTTGTTACTTTCTCAGCGTCTACACAGTACTGGCATACAGACACATTCGCATGAGGACTCGGGGTGTGCATTACACACACACACACACACACACACACACACGAGTCCATATACAGAATAGGGCTATAATCAGGGCTCTTAAATTAATAAGCAATTTAAAATGTATAAAATAAAGAATATACATACTGCATCCTGTTGGATGTGTGTGCGTTTTAAAACTGATATACAGTCTGTCAGTAGTTCAGTCCAACAAGCTGTTAGTGTAGTGAGGGGGCTGTGTGTGTGTGTGTGTGTGTGTGTGTGAGAGATTACTTTGGCCAGGAGCAGGGGCAGAGCCACAGTGAAGATCTCGGTGATTTTGGTCCGATCATCCAGCTGCATTTTTTTTTCTTTCGCCGTCATGACCTGAAAAACAATGATGACATGAAATGTGTGTGAGAGACAGAGAGAGTGAGTGAGACACAGAGACACTCACCCTCTTCCCTGTGCCACGGCCAATAGGTGGGTGACACTCGCACGACTGTCTGACGGCACACAGCATGATCTCAATCAGAGCCGTCTCCTGTCTGTCTGTTAGAGCTGTCTCACACACACACACAAAATTCTCAAATCACACACACTTCAACAATTTTAGAACACACTGATTTTTAGGGTGTGCACACCTTCCTCTCCAGGAAAGGGTTCATCCAGCAGAAGGCTGATGAAACTCTCCCAGTCCTTCAGCAGCTCTGATCCACACTCCCACAGACTGTCCACAAGGTACGCCCCGTGTTCATGCAGCTGCACACACACCACACACACACGCGTGTAAAAGTTGTGTGCACAATTAAACAGAGGATGTGATGTACAATTTCTTTCTTGAACTTCACAATGTTAACTTCTGAGAAGTTTCTAAAACACACACACACACACACACACACACACACACCTCACTCTCCAGGAAGAAGAAGACAGTGGTTTTGATGAGGTTTGCATTCAGACACTGTCGCCCTCTCCTTGGCAGACCCTCCTCCTCTGGACCGCGCTGACTGAACAATCTGCGCGCACGCACACACAGCTAATGAGACAAAAGCACGTAATGTGGTAGCAGTGAACATGTTTCAATCAGAAGGTACACGGCACCCTCGCAAAGGAATGTACGTGTGTACTGACAATCTCCACATGGTGGTGCTGCCGAGTCACACATCAATCTCACCCCACTGACAGAGCAGCACTGCAGGTATAATTCGCAGCTAGCATTGTCAGTCCCAGTGATGTGGGCATGACGTGTATACCTGTCAGTCAGTCATAGCGAATGAGGTGTGGCCTAGACCAGGGGCTCTCAACCTTTTCTACCTGGAGGTTCATCTATTCATATTGTAATGAGTCGGGGCCCATTAAAAACATCCCCAATTATTTTGGCTCATCTATTCGATTAGAATCTAAATCATTGTGAAGTGTATTAATGGGATGCGACATGACATCACTCCCTGTTACAGATGGGAGCCCAGGAATTAAATAAATACAATAGAGACAAACCGTTTTTAAATTGTAGGTGTTGTATTTAAAACCGTATGGATGTGTCAGAAGCCAAACCCCTGCATGCAGGTCATTCTCAGCCAAAAGGGATTAATGATCCAAAAGTGGAGTCTGATCCATTAACACAAGAACTTACTGCCATATTTGTGTTGCTTGTTTGCTGAAGTTATTAAAACCAAGACGTGGATATACAATGGTACTTGAAACTTTGTGAACCAAGGCTCGAAATTCACGGTGGTCCGGTCGCCCGAGGCGACTTAATTTGTCATTTGGCGGGTAATTCCTGTCACTAGGCAGCCCGGCTGGCTAGTTGAAAATAAAAAATATATATGAAGCGAAGATTCAGACTAGGGCTGTGCGATATATCGAATATACTAGATATATCTCCGAAAATTCTGTGTGAGATACATAAAATTATTATATCGTAACTATCAAGTATTTTATGGTCATCTGCCGACTTGAATTTGTTTCGTGTTTGTTTAAAACCTTTTCCGGTGGTTTTCTCCCTGTGGATTTATGGTATGGCTCAGTTGGATAAGGCGCCATACCATAAATCCGGGGACCCGGGTTCGATTCCGACCCGAGGTCATTTCCCGATCCCTCCCCGTCTCTCTCTCCCACTCATTTCCTGTCTCTACACTGTCCTATCCAATAAAAGTGAAAAAAAGCCCCCAAAAAATCTTAAAAAAACAAAACAAAATCATGCACTTGCCAACCAATCCTGGGCGACATCTCGGTGCTGAAAGGAACTTGCGGGCAGTGTTGCCAGATTGGGCAGTTTTAAGTGCATTTTGGTGGGTTTTGGGCTGGAAAATGTCAGCAGTATCTGGCAACACTGCTTACGGGAAGATTTTCTAGTTTCGGTTTCTAGTCAGCGCTGACTCAGTTTGTGCAATCGCTGTTGTTGCATAGGCTACCGTGTAAGCTGTCAATTTCAGCAACAAATTAAAAATGGAAGCAGACGATTTGGTTCCTAAAAGAACTAGTAAGGGGTCAGTCCCCTGGCATTTTTTTGGATATTGCGAGGAGGACGTGGAACAGCAAATGCCAGTTTGTAAAAAGTGTGCAAAAAAAAAACAGTATCAAAATACTCGGGTCTTGAAATAAATGCACATTAGTCATGAACAATGGTGACTACTCTCTTTTGGGTTATTTTTGACAGAAGTAAAATTCATACATGAACAAATTTTGGTGAGCTGATTTTCTGTTTGGCGAGTTACTTTGGAAGGGAACTAGTCCAGCTGGCTGGTGGAAAAATATATATGATTTTCAAGCCCTGTGAACCCTTTAGAATTTTCTATATTTCTGCATAAATATGACCTAAAACATCATCAGATTTTCACACAAGTCCTAAAAGTAGATAAAGAGAACCCAGTTAAACAAATGAGACAAAAATATTATACTTGGTCATTTATTTATTGAGGAAAATGATCCAATATTACATATCTGTGAGTGGCAAAAGTATGTGACCCTTTGCTTTCAGTATCTGGTGTGACCCCCTTATGCAGCAATAACTGCAATTAAACATTTGCGGTAACTGTTGATCAGTCCTGCACACCGGCTTGGAGGAATTTTAGCCCGTTCCTCCGTACAGAACAGCTTCAACTCTGGGATGTTGGTGGGTTTCCTCACATGAACTGCTCGCTTCAGGTCCTTCCACAACATTTCCATTGGATTAAGGTCAGGACTTTGACTTGGCCATTCCAAAACATTCACTTTATTCTTCTTTAACCATTCTTTGGTAGAACGACTTGTGTGCTTAGGGTCGTTGTCTTGCTGCATGACCCACCTTCTCTTGAGATTCAGTTCATGGACAGATGTCCTGACATTTTCCTTTAGAATTCGCTGGTATAATTCAGAATTCATTGTTCCATCAATGATGGCAAGCCATCCTGGCCCAGATGCAGCAAAACAGGCCCAAACCATGATACTACCACCACCATGTTTCACAGATGGGATAAGGTTCTTATGCTGGAATGCAGTGTTTTCCTTTCTCCAAACATAACGCTTCTCATTTAAACCAAAAAGTTCTATTTTGGTCTCATCCGTCCACAAAACATTTTTCCAATAGCCTTCTGGCTTGTCCACGTGATCTTTTGCTGCTCATCTGCAGTTTGCTATGTTCTATTTGGAGAGCAGTGGCTTTCTCCTTGCAACCCTGCCATGCACACCATTGTTGTTCAGTGTTCTCCTGATGGTGGACTCATGAACATTAGCCAATGTGAGAGAGGCCTTCAGTTGCTTAGAAGTTACCCTGGGGTCCTTTGTGACCTCGCCGACTATTACACGCCTTGCTCTTGGAGTGATCTTTGTTGGTGGACCACTCCTGGGGAGGGTAACAATGGTCTTGAATTTCCTCCATTTGTACACAATCTGTCTGACTGTGGATTGGTGGAATCCAAACTCTTTAGATTTCATGAGTGCTACCCAACATGGGAAAGGTGGAGGGATCGCAAATGTATTCAAAGCCTCTTTTCAATGTAAACAGTCCTCACTTGGTGATTTTACATCCTTTGAACACTTATGTGCACTTGTTACATGCTCTCCTAACATATTGTTATTAACTATTTACAGGCCTCTGAGACATTCAGCCAAAGTTTTTCTGGAAGAGTTTGGTGAACTGTTGTCAGTCATTTGCTTAGAGTTTGACTGTCTTATTATATCTGGGGATTTTAACTTGCATGTAGATAATCCTGAAAACACTTATGCCAGAGAACTACTTGCACTTATTGACAACTTCAACCGAGTAAAATATGTACAGGGGCCGACCCACTCTCGTGGTCATACCCTTGACCTCGTTATTGCAAAGGGTCTTACTGTTTCTACTACTGTTGTTGACCTGGCCTTATCTGATCATTTCTGTGTTTTCTCTGATGTTTCTATGTCCCCTCACATTCAGAACAGCTCAACGACTATGGGTAGGAGAGTCATAAATGACAACACATGTTCTCTTTGAGCAAGCTCTCTCTCGGATCTCAACTAAAATGTCAGACTCTGTAGACGACTTACTGGAAATTTTTTATTTAAATATGACCCAAATTATGGATGATATTGCTCCATTCAAAATCAAAAGAGTCAATGACAAGCAGAAAGCACCATGGAAGCAACACCCAGCTGTTAAACTGCTAAAGAGAGAATGTAGGAAGACTGAAAGAAAATGGCACAAATCTAAACTTCACATCCATTATCAAATCCATAAAGAGATGCTTTGTAAATATAATTATGAAATTGGTAAAGCAAGACAGTCTTTCTTCTCCAACATCAACAACAGGAATATGAACAATGCCCGTGTGCTATTTTCAACAGTAGAGAAGCTAACTAATCCCCCACCACAATTAGCACCTGAACTTCTCTCAGTTAATAAATGCAATGAGTTTGCATCTTTTTTCAAAGGTAAAATGGATAAAATATGGCAGAATATTGCTCATAATATATCTCAGTTGCAAATAACTGAAAAGCTGCAATCACCAGTGACACAGACAGACAATTTCAACACAATGTCAGAATTTTGTTTAATTGATTACGAGACTCTTGAAAAAACTGTACAAAATCTCAGTTCCTCAACATCTGAATTGGACATTCTGCCCACCAACTTTAAGTCTGTTCTTCACCTCATAATTACAGATGTGCTTCAGATCATAAATACATCCCTAGAGACTGGCATTGTTCCTGTGTCCCTGAAAAAATGCCGTTGTAAAGCCCCTACTTAAAAAGAATAATCTGGATGCTTCAGTATTGAACAACTACAGGCCAATATCAAATCTACCATTCATCGGGAAAATCCTTGAAAAAATTGTCTTCAATCAATTAACTGCCTTCTTGATATCAAACAGCTGTTTTGATAACTTTCAGTCAGGATTTCGTGCCAATCATAGCACTGAAACAGCGCTGATTAAAGTTATAAATGACATACGTCTTAATACTGATGCAGGCAAAACATCGGTCCTGGTGTTACTGGACCTCAGTGCAGCTTTTGATACTGTTGATCATAACATACTGCTATATCGACTTGAACACTGGGTTGGGTTGACTGGTAAAGTTATCAATTGGTTAAAATCATAAAAGATAGAAGCTTCTTTGTTACCATGGGAAATTGTACCTCAACATCAATGTCCTTGACCTGTGGTGTCCCCCAGGGGTCGATCCTTGGACCATTACTATTTAATCTTTATATGCTCCCACTTGGACAAATTATCAAGAACAACTCAATTTTGTATCACTGCTATGCAGATGACACCCAAATTTATTTTGCTCTATCACCTAATGATTATGCCCCCCTTGAATGTCTCTACCAGTGTATCAACCAAATCAACAACTGGATGTCACAAAGTTTTCTTCAGCTGAACACAGATAAAACAGAAGTAATTCTATTTGGGAAAAAAGATGAAAGACTCAGGATTACCACTATTCTTGACACAAAGGGGATTAAAACAAAAGAAATGGTTAAAAATCTTGGTGTTTTCATTGACAGCGAGCTAAACTTTGACAGTCACGTGAAAGCAATCACTAAATCGGCATTTTATCACCTAAAAAACATTTCCAAACTAAGAGGACTTGTGTCAAAAAATGATCTGGAAAAACTTATACATGCCTTCATCTCTAGTAGGGTTGATTACTGCAATGGCCTTTTCACAGGCCTGCCAAAAAAGACCATCAAACGACTTCAGCTGGTTCAAAATGCAGCGGCGAGGGTTCTCACACGAACAAAAAGAACAGAGCACATTACTCCAATTCTAAGGTCCCTTCACTGGCTTCCAGTAAGCTACAGAATTGACTTTAAAGCATTGCTGCTGGTGTACAAATCTCTAAATGGTACAGGGCCCAATTATCTCTCTGATAAGTTGCAGCAGCCTAACCCAATCAGATCTACCAGATCGCAGCAGAATTTACTGGTAAAACCTGTTGTTAAAACAAAGTGTGGTGAAGCAGCTTTTAGCTACTATGCAGTACAGCTATGGAACCAACTGCCAGAGGACATTAAAAATGCTCCTGCTGTTGGCAGCTTCAAATCTAGATTAAAGACCAAGCTGTTTTCAGATGCTTTCTGCTAACTGATAAATACCATCATCTTTACATGTTTTAAACTTTACTTAACTTTTATTCCATTTTATTCTGCTGTTTTTACTGAACTTTTACTTCATTTTATTACTTTATTTCTACTATTGTTTAATTCTTATATTATTTGTATTTTTCTCTCTTCTTCTCCCTTTTTTTATGTAATATTGATTTCTATTGTTTACTGTTTTGCTTTTACCTCTGTAAAGCACATTGAACTGTGTGGCAGCGGGGGTGTGGCCAAGCATCGGTCTGTGACAGGAGGGCGGAGTCAGGGAAGGTAAGTGGCAGAATCACTACACCTGATGTCAATTAACCTGTGTGTGTGTGTGTGTGTGTGTGTGTCTTCCCAGTGACCGCACCCTATATAAAGAGAGAGAGAGAGCAGAGAAAGGCAGCTCTCTCTGGAACCAGTCAACTAGTGTGTTCTGTGTGACTGGATATATTTGTCTCTGAAAAGAACAAATAAATAGCATTATGGAACTTTATTCTGGCCTGCCGTCTTTCTGTGCTCCTCCCCCTCCTACGAACTGCCTCAGTGGTGCTGAAACCCGGGACGGAGCACAGGAAAAGAACAGCCCCATGGAGTCCTCCCCCTTCGCGGACCTGGTCCACGCCCTCGCCACGGCCCAGCAGAGCCAGCACCAGGCGCTAATCACCCTCCGGAAGGAGCAAGAGCGCCGGTTCGAGGCCCTGGTGCTGGCGCAGCAGGAAGATCGTCAGGTGTTCCGGCACCTCCTCCCGTCGGCGGGGTCCACCAGCACTCCCACCACGTGCCCGTCCCCCCTCACCCTAACCAAGATGGGCCCGCAGGACGACCCCGAGGCATTCATTATGCTCTTCGAGCAAGTCGCGCAGACCTCGGGGTGGCCGATGGAGCAGCGCGCGGCGCGCCTTCTCCCCCTGCTAACGGGAGAGGCGCAGCTGGCCGTGCTACAGCTCCCCACCGACTGCCGGCTGGCCTACGCGGACCTTCGCCGGGCCGTCCTCCAGCAGGTGGGGCGCACCCCTGAACAACAATGACAGCGCTTCCGCGCTCTACGGCTGGAGGAAGTCGGCCGGCCGTTCGCGTTTGGCCAGCAGCTCCGGGACGCCTGCTGGCGGTGGTTAAGGGCCAACAACCGCGATGCCGAGGGAATCCTCGATCAGGTGGTGCTGGAGCAGTTCGTCGGCCGCCTGCCAGAAGGAACCGCGGAGTGGGTCCAGTGCCACCGCCCGGCATCACTAGATCAGGCCATCGAGTTGGCGGAGGACCATTTGGCGGTTGTTCCAATGGCAGGACAGCGGACATCCTCTTCTCTCTCTCTCTCCTCCTGTGTCTTGTCCTCGCCCCGTTCCCCCACCGCAGAGGCGGGGGCCAGCCCTACCCCAGCCGGCCCGTCGCACCCGCGGTGTCCTCCCGTTTTTCCCTTCTGTGTCTGTCTCTCCCCCCCCTTCAGGTGAGTGAGCCCCAGGGCGCCGGTGCAGAGAGGAAGCCTGGGCTGGTTTGCTGGCGCTGCGGGGAGCCGGGCCACCTCCAACAGCAATGTTTGGCAATGGAAGTGGGCGCGGTGGTTCGGATCCCAGATGCGCCAGGAGCTGCCCTCGATCGGGCCGGAGCGTATCGCATACCGGTGAGTATCCAAGGGGATACATATCAGGCATTGGTGGATTCCGGTTGTAATCAGACCTCAATTCACCAAAGCCTGGTGCAAGACGAGGCATTGGGGGAACACGGGGTGAAGGTGTTGTGTGTGCACGGGGATGTTCACAGCTACCCGTTGGTGTCGGTCCAAATTTTGTTCCGAGGGGAAAAAACTTATAGTAAAGGTGGCGGTTAATCCTCGCCTCACCCACTCGATAAATTTTGGGGACTGATTGGCCGGGATTCGGGGAGTTGATGAGTCATCTAGTGAAGAGTGGGTCCTGCCATAGGTCAGCAGGGGGAGGTCACGGTGTCACTTTGGCAGAAGCAGCTGTCGCAGAGCCGTCCACGTCATCTTCGCGTCAGAGTGAGGAGCCACAAGCTCCTCCTCCCTCTCTCGGGGAATCCCTTGCGGATTTCCCGTTAGAGCAGTCGCGAGATGAGACTCTGCGGCATGCGTTTGACCAAGTGAGAGTAATCGATGGTCAAACGCCCCTGCCGAACGCCACCCCGTCCTTCCCCTATTTTACTATTATGAAAGATAGATTATACCGAGTGACACAGGACACTCAGACGAAAGAGCCAATCACCCAGCTTTTGATTCCAAAAAGCCACCGGGAATTGGTATTCCAGGCGGCTCACTTTAATCCCATGGCTGGACACTTAGGGCAGGATAAGACACTAGCCCGAATAATGGCCCAATTCTATTGGCCGGGGATTCGCGACGATGTCCCTAGGTGGTGTACGGCGTGCTGCGAATGCCAGTTAGTAAATCCAGCGGCCATTCCAAAAGCACCTTTGCGCCCCCTACCATTAATCGAGACCCCGTTCGAAAGAATTGGGATGGATCTCGTCGGGCCATTAGATCGGTCAACACGAGGGTACCGCTTTATATTAGTTCTGGTGGACTATGCAACACGATACCCGGAAGCGGTGCCTCTTCGCAATATCTCAGCATGCAGTATTGCGGAGGCACTCTTCCGCGTCATCTCCTGAGTTGGAATCCCGAAAGAGATTCTGACTTACCAAGGCACCTCGTTTATGTCACGAACACTGGGCGAACTGTATGGGCTATTAGGTATTAAGCCGATCCGCACCAGCGTTTATCACCCACAAACGGACGGTTTAGTTGAATGGTTCAATCGCACCCTCAAGAATATAATTAAAAAATTCGTAAGTGAGGATGCACGTAACTGGGATAAATGGCTCGAACCCTTGTTATTTGCAGTGCGAGAGGTCCCCCAAGTCTCCACAGGGTTCTCCCGTTTGAATTGTTATACGGGCGTAAGCCGCGCAGCATTTTAGATGTGCTGCGGGAAAATTGGGAGGAGGGACCTTCACCCGGTAAAAATGAAATTCAATACGTTATTGACCTGCACGCAAAACTCCACACGCTCACACACCTAACCCAGGAGAATTTGCGGCAGGCCCAAGAACGGCAAACCCGCCTGTACGACAGGGGTACGCGCCTTAGGGAGTTCGCACCGGGAGATAAAGTACTCGTACTGTTGCCCACATCGAGCTCCAAATTGATCGCCAGGTGGCAAGGACCCTTTGAGGTCACACAGCGAGTCAGGGACGTCGACTATGAGGTGAGGCGAACGGACAGGGGTGGGGCGCTACAGATTTACCACCTCAATCTACTCAAACTCTGGAACGAGGAGGTCCCCGTAGCACTGGTGTCGGTGGTTCCGGAGAAGGCGGAGCTGGGGCCGGAGGTTCAAAAGGGCGCATTGGCATCGCATACCTCTCCGGTCCCCTGTGGAGACCACCTCTCCCCGACCCAACTCGCGGAGGTCGCCCAGTTGCAGACCGAGTTTTCGGACGTGTTCTCGCCCCTGCCCGGCCGCACCGACCTCATAGAGCACCACATTGAGATGCCCCGGGGGTGGTAGTGCATAGCCGCCCTTACAGGCTGCCCGAACACAAGAAAAAAGTGGTTCAGGAAGAACTCGAGGCCATGCTCGAGATGGGCATCGTCAAGGAGTCCCACAGTGACTGGAGCAGCCCAATGTTCTTGGTTCCCAAGGCCGACGGGTCGGTCCGGTTCTGTGTGGACTACAGAAAAGTCAATGCGGTGTCTAAATTCGACGCGTACCCAATGCCTCGTATTGATGAGTTGCTCGATCGGCTAGGCACGGCTCGCTTTTACTCGACACTGGATTTGACAAAGGGTTATAGGCAGATCCCCTTGACTCCATTATCCCGAGAAAAAACAGCCTTTTCCACACCGTTCGGCTTACACCAGTTTGTCACACTTCCTTTTGGGATGTTTGGGGTGCCCGCTACGTTTCAGCGGCTGATGGACAGGGTCCTCCGCCCCCACGCCACCTATGTGGCCGCATACCTCGACGATATCATTATTTATAGTAATGACTGGCAGCGGCACTTACAACACCTGAGGGCCATCCTTAAGTCGCTGAGGCGAGCGGGTCTCACAGCCAACCCAAAGAAGTGTCCAATTGGGCGGGTGGAAGTACAGTATCTGGGCTTCCACTTGGGCAACGGGCAGGTGCGTCCCCAAATTAACAAGACAGCAGCAATTGCGGCCTGCCCGAGGCCCAAGACCAAAAAGGGGGTGAGACAGTTCCTGGGGCTGGCTGGCTACTATCGTAGGTTTATACCTAATTATTCGGACGTCACCAGCCCGCTGACTGATCTCACTAAAAAGGGGGCACCAGATCCGGTCCAGTGGACGGAGCAATGCCAGCGGGCTTTCTCTGAGGTGAAGGCTGCACTGTGCGGGGGGCCACTATTACACTCCCCTGACTTTTCTCTCCCTTTTATGTTACAGACGGATGAGTTGGACAGAGGGCTGGGGGCCGTGTTGTCCCAGGAGGTGGAGGGGGAGGATCGTCTCGTGCTGTACATCAGCAGAAAGCTGTCAGTACGCGAGGGGCGCTACAGCACAATAGAAAAGGAGTGCCTCGCGATCAAGTGGGCGGTCCTCGCCCTCTGCTACTACCTGCTGGGACGCACTTTCACCCTCTGTTCGGACCACACGCCCCTCCAGTGGCTCCACCGCATGAAGGATACCAACGCACGGATCACCCGTTGGTATCTGGCACTCCAACCCTTTAATTTCAAGGTGATCCACAGGCCGGGGGCGCAGATGGTTGTGGCGGACTTTCTCTCCTGTCGGAGGAGTCGGCTGCAGGCCGGACGGCCGCCCGGCCTGAGTCGGGCGGTGGGGGTATGTGGCAGCGGGGGCGTGGCCAAGCATCGGTCTGTGACAGGAGGGCGGAGTCAGGGAAGGTAAGTGGCAGAATCACTACACCTGATGTCAATTAACCTGTGTTTGTGTGTCTTCCCAGTGACCGCACCCTATATAAAGAGAGAGAGAGCAGAGGAAGGCAGCTTTCTCTGGAACCAGTCAACTAGTGTGTTCTGCGTGACTGGATATATTTGTCTCTGAAAAGAACAAATAAATACCATTATGGAACTTTATTCTGGCCTGCCGTCTTTCTGTGCTCCTCCCCCTCCTATGAACTGCCACAAACTGCCACTGGGTATGAAATGCGCTATAGAAATAAACTTGCCTTTAGAGATGGTTTTGTAACCTTTTCCAGCCTGATGAGCATCAGCAACGCTTTTTCTGAGGCCCTCAGAAATCTCCTTTGTTCGTGCCATGATGCACTTCCACAAACGTGTTGTGAAGATCAGACTTTGATAGATCCCTGTTCTTTAAATAAAACAGGGTGCCCACTCACACCTGATTGTCATCCCATTGATTGAAAAACACCTGCCTATCGGTGTTTGGGATTAGATCCTTACACACTAACAAAAGTTTTTTTCCTGTGAAAGAAAAAATGTACTCGCTAAATTTAACATAATAAAGTTCAATTTATATAGCGCCTTTCACAAACCCAAGGACGCTTTACATAGGAGTTACCAAAAAAAAAGCCACACTTGGAAGAGTAGTGTGCGGTAAAAAGAAAAGTTTTCAAGTTAGCTTTGAAGGAAGAGAGAGTGGAACAGTCACAAAGCGACTGTGGTAACGAGTTCCAAAGTTTAGGAGCAGCAACACTGAATGATCTGCCACCCATAGATGCCAGTTTAAACCGTGGAACAGTCAGAAGTCCACAGACAGAAGATCTGAGGGAGCGGGAGGGACAGTACAAATGAATTAGCTCACAGAGATAGGAAGGGGCGAAACCATGAAGAGCTTTATAGGTTAAAAGCAAGATTTTGTATTTGATCCGAGAGATAACTGGCAACCAATGCAGTTGCTGTAAAACAGGAGTGATGTGAGCAGTGCGCTTGGGGAGTGTGAGGACTCTTGCTGCTGAGTTTTGGATGGACTGCAGGCGATTGAGCAATGTGGCAGAGAGACCATAAAAGAGAGAATTGCAGTAGTCAAGACGAGAAAAAATAAACGCATTGACCAACATATTGGCATCAGTTTCCAAGAGAAAAGGGCGGAGACGATCAGTACTGCGGAGGTGAAAGAAAGCATTCTTAGTAATGAGTTTAAGATGGGGTTCAAACGTAAGGGTGGAGTCAAAGAGAACTCCAAGGTTTTTTATAACTTGGGAAGGACTAATAGACACACCATCAACATCAATAGTAAAACTGGAGAAGTTCAGAACCTGTCTTTTGGTATCTACTAATAGAACCTCCATTTTGCCAGCATTAAGTTTAAGGCAGTTCTTATGCAGCCATTGCTTAAGGTCAGTGATGCAAGACCTTAGCAGCTGGACAGAGGCTATGGAAGGGGTGACAGTGATGTAGATTTGAATATCATCAGCATAACAATGAAAGTTAAGGCCATGGTTACGAATAATCTGGCCTATAGGAGAAACATATAAAAAGAAGGGGACCAAGGACAGAACCCTGAGGCACACCTTGAGCAACAGTAGCAGTGGATGATTTATGAACACCAATACAGATGAACTGTTGCCTGTTTGCTAGATATGACTGAAACCAGGCTAAAGCTAAGCCAGTAATACCAAAAGAAGATAGTCTGGAAATGAGTCTCTCATGATGTACGGTGTCAAAGGCAGCAGTGAGGTCCAAGAGAACGAGGACATTGAGATGACCAGCATCAGTTGAGAGCAGGAGGTCATTAACAACTCTTAAGAGAGCAGATTCAGTGCTGTGCAGATTGCGAAAGCCTGACTGAAAGGGTTCATAGAGATCATTATGAGCAAGGAAAGTATGAAGCTCAGAGGCTACAACTCTCTCCATTACTTTAGCTAAGAAAGGGAGATTAGAGATGGGTTTGTAATTGGACAGTGAAAAAGAATCTAGACCAGGTTTCTTTAGTATCGGTGTAACAGAAGCAATTTTGAGGGAGGTGGGAACAGTGCCTAAAGCAAAACACTGATTAATCATATGAGCAATATAAGAGGAGATAGCAGATACACAGGATTTGAGAAGTGCAGTGGGTGCCGGGTCCAGCAGACATGAGGAGGACTTGGTCATAATTTCTGATACTTTAGAAGAACACATTAGTAAAACAAATTTTGATCCTATTGTAGCCAGAACTAAAATACAAAGACAATAGTTACACATATTATTAATTAACTTAAATGTGAAGATAATTAACTGATAATCAACAGATTTAAGTTTTTTTTTTAAAGATGTGTATATTTTTAGTCTTTTGTATTTATAATTATTTGTATCTGTACATGCACGACCCCACCAGCTCTGATCAACTTACCATGTTTAAATAAAAAGTTATTCATTCATTATGAGTTGGAAAATTACCTATCCTTTGAATTGCCTGAAATCTCAAACTACCTGGTGCTGCAGACATCATTCTACACGGACACACAGATTAAAAACCCGGAAGAGCATGGAGGCATACAAATTTTTATATGTGGCTGGGTTAAAGATCTGGGGATCAGGACACTACAAGATAAATCCTATATCGTTTATACCTATAAGGAGGAATTTCTGGGCTTTGTACACGTCTTTGCAATGATTGCTTGGACATTACAAGTTTTAGTATCGGGTGCAAACTAACCACAACCGCTCGATTTTCAATCCTCCTGCTCTTCTCTTCCAGTAGGCATCACAGATACATATAATTTACCCACAAACATTCGTCTATTCTGCCCACTACGCGCTCTCTGCGTGTGTGTACGCAAGTTAAATATAGAGGAGAATTGTAACAAAAATAAAGGCTTGTTCTTAATTTACCCACATATGCATTTATTCCACTTGAAAAGTGTATGGCAAACCAGCTACCAGATTTGGGACACTATCCTGAACCATTTACTGAACTGACATCGTGAACTATTTAGTATTTGGCTTTTAAACTTTAAAAAAAAAAAAAAAATCATGGCCCACTAGATGGCGCTTTGCTGCCCATTAGTGGGCGAGAAACACTGGCATCAACATTGTGCAGCACCGAGTTGATGAGTCATGAGACCTACTTTTTATAAAGGAACTCCCCTGCTGCCACGGCGATGGGACGGTGGGCGGAGTAAACCAGGTGATATACGCTCTCACAATCCTCCGCAGTCAGCACCTCATCACTGCTCCTACACACACACACACACACACTGTATTATATCTTCACCATACCATCAAGTTAAGGTGAAAGGTCAGAGGTGAAGCACTGTAAGGACACTCACTGCAAGACGAGTGTGAGGAGTTTAATGGCCTGAACTGCAACATCATACTCTTTATCCAGAGCCATGGACACAATCCGATCCTAGGAAGGTCAAAAGTCAGAGATTCACTCCACAGGATGTAATTTACAGCCCGTCACCGTGCAAGTCACAGTGTGTCCACAACAGAGTACCCATAACGCACTGCAGTCTGTCTCTGTGTGTGTAAAAATGACAGAGTACCTATAATGACAATGACACTTTAGGACAAAGAAGCAACCTGGACTCAGAGGTTTCTTCCCAAAGTCTGGAGTTCATCTTGACCCATTAGATCTCCTCAGTGCCCATTACAGATTGAAAGCTCTGTCCTAACAACACTTCTACAGTGGTGTGGTTTGGGACACAGCCAAAGTTAGGTGTGGTGTGACAGTGATTACGGTCCCAGTAGAAACATCACCTTAAAGCGGCTGGTGAAGAGTTCCAGTCTGGAGTTCAGCTCTCGGTTGTAATACAAACCCTGCAGGGCAGTGAGACACTTCAACCGCACCTCCCCCTGCTGCTCACAGTGAGAGAGACAGAGAGAGACAATTTCTCCAGAGCAAATAAATGACAATATAAATAACAGTGAGACACACACACACACACACACACCTTATCATGCATGGTCCAGCCTACATATTTCAGGTAGCTGTCATTCAGAAACGCATCACTGTACATCTTCATCCACACACCGATCTCCTCGATACAAATCGCTCTGATATCTGCTATGGCGTCTCTGACACACATACACATGAAGATGGTTTAGCATTCTGATAAAACCTGTCCTGGTCCTCATGAATATTAAGAGTAATATTGAGTGAATGCTCCTCCTGCTCATGAACACTCATCACATTCCATGTGTGAATATTAAATGAGATGTGTGAATATGAAGGTGGTTTGTGTACCTGTATCGATGGATGAACACGCCTTTAAAGATGGCATTCATCATGTTCTCAATCTCATCCTGGTTCTCCTGGAGCTGTGAGACACACACACACCCTTTAGTAACAGAAAACCCACAGGGTTTAATTGTGCGTGCGCGCGCGCACAGACTTCTGTGTAGGTCTGCGTAGTCTTATTTAAAGTGCACCTGACAGCAAAAAACATGTTAATTTCAGCCATATTGAGTGGAATAAAATGACAGATTTACTTGACACATTGCACGACAGAATAGTAACAAACATCGTTTTGAATGACCCGCCACGCAGATAAATCGATATCATGGCGAGCCAACCAGTGATGGGAATAACGGCGTTAGAAATAAACGGCGTTACTAACGGCGTTACTTTTTTTAGTAACGAGTAATCTAACTAATTACTTTTTACATCGTTATAACGCCGTTCCCGTTACTTACAATAAAATACTATGCGTTACTTTATTAAAGCTGTTCTCATCTGGCACGCTGCTCATTCAGCCTTTCTTTACTCTGCTTTCGTGTGGGGCGGGGAGACGCGAGACAACGGCACAGTAAGCCAATCAGAGTAGATTTTAACAGCATACGTAGGTAGGCCACGCCTACTGCACTGCGCACTCTTTCAATGAGAGGACCCAGCGATGGCGAGCGGTCAGCCCAGCACTGCGCTTTCACATTGGAAATACAGCCATTACTTTTCATTACTTGAAATAAAAGGCAAAAATGTTTACGTGCAATGCACATTATGTCGAGGAACAAAGCGTTTGTCCTCGTCAGTGGCCAGTAATTAGTAACAATTTTAATAACTACAAAAATATATTAAATTTGATAGATGTCTTATCTCACATTGTCCCACAAAAATATTAATATAGTGTAGATAACGTTACTAATTGGTTCTGTTAAGTGTCCATTTCAGTCATTAAACACATTTAACATTCACTTTTATTATGATTACACTAATTGAATGAGATTTTTTTTTTTTTTGGAGGGGGAACAAAATGTAACGGAATAATTACTTTCCCTGGTAATTAGTTACTTTTATCACAAAGTAACTCCGTTACTAACTCAGTTACTTTTTGGGAAAAGTAACTAGTAACTATAACTAATTACTTTTTGAAAGTAACGTGCCCAACACTGGAGCCAACCCACGGCCGAGGAAGGCGGCGGATATGACGTCACATGCAGAACCGCTGACAGACATTTTCTCAACTTCTCGTTGTTCACCACTGCTTTGCAAGTGAATATTTTTGCGTCCAAGTCGTTTATTTTGGTGAATATGCCTGCTCGTTGCGTGGCTGGATTTTGCTCCAACCCCAGGGAAGCCGGGTCTAGTCTGTGCACCTTTCCCAAGGATCCCATCAGACGCGAAGAGTGGGCAAAACAAGTGCGCCAGACACAGGAACTGTTTGTGTAAGTATCAATATTTATAACAACAAAATGATATTTTCATTTGAAAACAGACTGTATCTTGGGAGGAAATGATGTCAGGATAGCTTTGTGTATAAAATCAGTCTATCATCTAAAATTTCCAATCACTGACGATATTAGCGTAAAGTAGGAATTTCATGAACATGACCAGATTGAATGTAGTATACAGAGCCTTTGGTCACAAAAATATAATGAAAGATACTCCCAAATTATTATATGCAGTAATCCTGTTATCTCATCACAAATTACAGATCGAATGAAGTCTGAGGTTTTATTCACATGTACATAATATTATAGTACCGTATTTTTCGGACTATAAGTCGCACTTTTTTTCATGGTTCGGCTAGCCATGCGACTTATACTCCGGTGCGACGTATATATGTTTTTTTTTTTTTTTTTTCACCGCGGAATAACTGGAGCTGATGCCGAGTCTGACGACAGCCACGCAGAAGAAGAGGAAACGGCGCTTCATCTGCCGCTGGAGTTGGCAGAGTTGTTCAGAAGCGACACCGAGGATGAGGAATTCAATGGATTTGCTGATTTGGAGTGAAATCGCCAGCTTGATAAACTTGATTGACCTGTGTTTTATTATTAATGATAGGCCTATAGTTATTTAAATAAGTTATGTAGTGATTTTAGGCAGTGCTTAATTTGTGAAGTGGGAGGTCCCGGAACGCAGGAGGTGGGTGGGTCCGGCGACTCAAAAAAAAAAAAAAAAAGGTGGGGGGTGGTTTACTATAACTTTACGCACATGCGCTTATTGTGTGTGTAAAAAAAAAAATAATATCAGACATTATGATCTTAGAAAACACTTTAGTGACGAACAGTTACAGACAGTAATATGTCGTGATATGTTATAAAATATTTTTATTAGGTTATATATTAAATTTATCTTCTAAAATAACAGACTACTCATATCACAACCGGTTTATTTCACCATTGGAGATCAGATCACACAAGACATGAGTTAAATTACTCTTTTTAAGGATTTAAGTAGGCTATTTAAAAGCGGTTGTTGTTTTTTTTTCACTAGACGGTTGTCTTTGGAGATGATATACCTATAGCCTACTTGACCTCTGATTTAATGAAATAAAATTCGACAAAAATGAAGAATGACTCTCCTCGATGATGACTACAGCTTTAATAACACAGATGAAAGAGCCATGGGGCGATAATAAGCCCTACCGGTAAAAATAATCTAAAAGCAAACTGATTAATGCATCAGTAATAGGCTACTAATATTAGTTATAATAGTAATATAGGCTATTAGTAATAACGATAGTGATAGTATTAAAGATAGTAGTAGATATTTAAAATAATCAGACTAGGCTACTTACAGGGCAAAGGGCGCGTCATCACTGCTCAGCTGTTCGTTTATTAAATAAACAATGCAGTCGCGCAGTAACCACGCGCCACTTATCAGATACAATCACAGATTCTATGGATAGAATAACCCTTCAAAAAAGTGCGACTTGTAGTCCGGTGCGACGTATATATGTTTTTTTCGTCTTCATAATGCATTTTTTGGCTGATGCGACTTAAACTCCGGAGCGACGTATAGTCCGGAAAATACGGTATACAGAGTTCAATAAAGTTGGAAAGATATTGGCAGATTCGAACTTCCGGGATCAATAACTCTTCAGTGAAACGTTGTTAAAACACAAAACACACATATTTTCAACCGTAGTAAGATAGACAATGAGCTACAACCTAACTTTCATCAAAACGAGCCATCCTCGGAGCCACAGCAACAACATTAGTGTTTACGAGCAGCACGCAGGGACTGTCTACAAAGTGCAACACCGAAAAGAGACATTACAAAACATATTCAATAACTTCACTATGATACAGTGTGTTTTGTGTTTTAACAACGTTTCACTGAAGAGTTACTGATCCCGGAAGTTCGAATCTGCCAATATCTTTCCAACTTTACTGAACTGTATACAGAGCCTTTGGTCATGAAAATATAATGAAAGATACTCCAAAATATTTATTATATGTAGTAATCCTGTTATATTGTCACAAATTACAGATCGAATGAAGTCTGAGGTTTTATTCACATGTATTCTGTGTCCGAGTTGGAAATCTCGCCTTCTGCAGACAAATTGTCCAGATACGGCTCAAAATGATGAGGCAAAATGCCACCCACTGCTTCGTCTTCATGTAATCCGACATGTCCAGTGTCAACCTCAAAAAGGGCCTCGGTTTTTGAAGACTGGTCAGAGAATCGCTCTGTTTCGTCGGCCATAGCCGCCTTGAAGGCCGAGCAGTCGTTCTGCATGTGACGTCACGGTAAATATGGCGGCCACTGACAGCGGCTTGGTGCTTGGCCAGATTGACGCAACTGCACACAAAGAGTTTCGTTCTGTTGGTGGTTAGTTCTATCATGAAAGTGATCAGTGGTGTTGGTAGTTTTATTACAGAAACCTATTTTAGAGCATAATTTTGCTGTCAGGTGCCCTTTAACTTGGTGTTGTTTTATGTAGAACCATGATCTTAGAGGAAGATTGTTTTTTCCACTGTGTACTGCACCTGCTGTATACAGTTGAAATGACAATAAAACCACTTGACTTCATCTACCCATCCATCTCCAGTCAAGTGCCACATACCTCTTTGCGTTTCTGCAGTAGAAGCTCCAGGCGGTCGTTGGCTCTCTTCCCCAGACTCTTGCTGCGCTCCGTCTCATACTGTCTCTGTGTGTTGTCCATGTTGATGCTCAGATTCAAAGCAACGTTCACCAATGCTGTCATCAGCTTCATCGCTGTTTCACACACACACACACACACACACTATCATCACGCCGCAGGAACAGTCCAGCACTTCAATAACATGTATTTTTGTGGAACTGAGATTTTTCTCTGTCATGTGACCAAACAGTGACCTTCCCAAGACTGACCTGCAAGGGTAGAGGTGTGCCTGAAGGCTCGGACCTGTGAGTCGGACAGGCCGGTGAGGAGTGAGATCACTGTGTCCATCATGTACTCATCATAGATGATGCTGTACTGACACTGACGCACCAAGACACTGATAAACTCACAGAAACCCCACCGGAACTTCTTCCACACAGGACCTGCCATCGTCAGGGGGTAGTCCCCACTGTCCTGTGTATACACACACGCGCCTAAATGAATGCTCATATTTCATCTGTCATCAGTGTCTCAGTGTAAAGGCTCTAGAATCCCTGGCATGGTTATGTGGTTCTGGAAACCTAAATTCAGTTTGTCTCGAACATGCAGTCATTGCAAAAAAGTCCAAAGGGTTGAGAAACCTCACCCCAACTCTAGAATTCTCAGCAATGTTCTACATTCCTCAGTGTGAAGGCTCTTGAATCCTCACTGTGGCTCTAGATTTCTGAACACAACTCTAACCCAACATTCACACCCAAACACGGCGAGAGCGTCAAAATTCACTTGAGCTGCCCTGCCAACAACGCTGGCACGCTCGTGGATGCTCAGTAGCAGAGATAAAATAGGCAGAGACAAGATCATTCAAGATGCTTTGGCTTGAAAACTTTATTTAAAATGGCCACAAAGCAAAACACACATTGACTGGTATATCTTTAATTAAAACAATTTCAGCTATTAAAATAACTTTAAAAATTGGTTAACGATACCAATTGGGGATACCTGGCTCACGCAAAAAACGAATGACTTCTGGTCATTTTGACACTCTTGCCACGTTTGATGTAAAGGTATTAATGCCCTTTGATCGGGTGGGTGAGCAGATTCGAGTTCTAAAACCCTTTATGTGGTTCTGGAACCCTCAGCACAGTTCCAAAACATACAGACTTCTGTGAAATTGTTGAAATTCTGCAAAACCACACACAATCCACACATGACCTCGAGCATGCAGCATTTAGTTTGGGAGAATGTGGTCTGAAACACAGCCAAGAGCAGAGGTCAGAACAGGGAGAGGGCGTGACCATAGCTCCCAATCACCAGGCTAACGCGCACACACACACACACAGGGTAAGCTCACCTCATCAAACTCCTCAGTCATCCTTCTGATGATCTCAGAGTTCTGCATATGACGAAACATGTCTGAACTCACAGCACCTGACACACACACACACACAGATGCACAATTTATCAAGAATAGTGCGGTTTTGTGTATAAAAGTAGTGTGTGAAACAAAAAAGGTCAAAGAAAAATACCTGTATAACCCCCCCCCCACACACACACACACACCTTTACAGCCGGAGCAGTGTATGAAGAAGTTAATGAGGTCCAGCAGAGCAGCATCTCGGTCATTCTTATACGCTTCAATCCAGTCATCTACCACCGACTACACACACACACAGAGGGGAAAAAAGCATATTCAGACGAGTTTATTATCTGAGTATTACTGACCACCTCTGTGTCTGTACAATGTATGGATGTATTTTTTTTTTGTGCGCGTTGTGTGTAGAGTGTGAGTGTGTGTAGAAAGAATGTGTGTGTGGATGTAGAGAGAGGAAGTGTGTGTGTTCGTGCTGATGTGTATAGAATGTGGGTATATAATGTGTGGATGTAGAATGTGTATAAGGGTGTGTGTGTACCTGTGTGGCACTCTTGCCCAGTTTAATGATCTCAAACAGTGTGAGGTTCTCTGTGCCATTCTCCTGATGGTGGCCATTCACTCGACCCTGAGCACGCACCACTGCCTTCTTCCCCTTCTAGACACACGCACCAGATCAATGTCACAGAATCACATCATTACACTAAAAATATAAACACACTTCAATTTAATTCTGACAGCTGATTGGCTGCCAAATGTGTAAATGCGGTGTTTGACTAATTACCTTTCCTTTCCCAGGTTTGAGGCTCCGCCCCTCAGGATCTTCCAAGTCTGTGTCTGAAGAGAACTGAGTATCTGTTTCACTGTGTACACACACACACACACAGAGTTAATTGCAGGATCCGTGTGTGCTGTACTGAGTGAGGGTGGGTGCTGTGTGTGTGTGCTGTACTGAGTGAGGGTGGGTGCTGTGTGTGTGTGCTGTACTGAGTGAGGGTGGGTGCTGTGTGTGTGTGCTGTACTGAGTGGGGGTGGGTGCTGTGTGTGTGCGCTGTACTGAGTGAGGGTGGGTGGTGTGTGTGTGTGCGCTGTACTGAGTGAGGGTGGGTGCTGTGTGTGTGCGCTGTACTGAGTGAGGGTGGGTGCTGTGTGTGTGCGCTGTACTGAGTGAGGGTGGGTGCTGTGTGTGTGCGCTGTACTGAGTGAGGGTGGGTGCTGTGTGTGTGTGCTGTACTGAGTGAGGGTGGGTGCTGTGTGTGTGTGCTGTACTGAGTGAGGGTGGGTGCTGTGTGTGTGTGCTGTACTGAGTGAGGGTGGGTGCTGTGTGTGTGTGCTGTACTGAGTGAGGGTGGGTGCTGTGTGTGTGTGTGTGCTGTACTGAGTGAGGGTGGGTGCTGTGTGTGTGTGCTGTACTGAGTGAGGGTGGGTGCTGTGTGTGTGTGTGCTGTACTGAGTGAGGGTGGGTGCTGTGTGTGTGTGTGCTGTACTGAGTGGGGGTGGGTGCTGTGTGTGTGTGCTGTACTGAGTGAGGGTGGGTGCTGTGTGTGTGTGTGCTGTACTGAGTGGGGGTGGGTGCTGTGTGTGTGTGTGCTGTACTGAGTGAGGGTGGGTGCTGTGTGTGTGTGCTGTACTGAGTGAGGGTGGGTGCTGTGTGTGTGTGTGCTGTACTGAGTGGGGGTGGGTGCTGTGTGTGTGTGCTGTACTGAGTGGGGGTGGGTGCTGTGTGTGTGCGCTGTACTGAGTGAGGGTGGGTGCTGTGTGTGTGTGCTGTACTGAGTGGGGGTGGGTGCTGTGTGTGTGTGCTGTACTGAGTGAGGGTGGGTGCTGTGTGTGTGTGCTGTACTGAGTGAGGGTGGGTGCTGTGTGTGTGCGCTGTACTGAGTGAGGGTGGGTGCTGTGTGTGTGCGCTGTACTGAGTGAGGGTGGGTGCTGTGTGTGTGCGCTGTACTGAGTGAGGGTGGGTGCTGTGTGTGTGCGCTGTACTGAGTGAGGGTGGGTGCTGTGTGTGTGCGCTGTACTGAGTGAGGGTGGGTGCTGTGTGTGTGCGCTGTACTGAGTGAGGGTGGGTGCTGTGTGTGTGTGCTGTACTGAGTGAGGGTGGGTGCTGTGTGTGTGTGCTGTACTGAGTGAGGGTGGGTGCTGTGTGTGTGTGCTGTACTGAGTGAGGGTGGGTGCTGTGTGTGTGTGTGTGCTGTACTGAGTGAGGGTGGGTGCTGTGTGTGTGTGCTGTACTGAGTGGGGGTGGGTGCTGTGTGTGTGTGCTGTACTGAGTGGGGGTGGGTGCTGTGTGTGTGTGCTGTACTGAGTGAGGGTGGGTGCTGTGTGTGTGTGCTGTACTGAGTGAGGGTGGGTGCTGTGTGTGTGTGCTGTACTGAGTGAGGGTGGGTGCTGTGTGTGTGTGCTGTACTGAGTGAGGGTGGGTGCTGTGTGTGTGTGTGTGCTGTACTGAGTGAGGGTGGGTGCTGTGTGTGTGTGCTGTACTGAGTGAGGGTGGGTGCTGTGTGTGTGTGTGCTGTACTGAGTGAGGGTGGGTGCTGTGTGTGTGTGCTGTACTGAGTGAGGGTGGGTGCTGTGTGTGTGTGCTGTACTGAGTGAGGGTGGGTGCTGTGTGTGTGTGCTGTACTGAGTGAGGGTGGGTGCTGTGTGTGTGTGTGTGCTGTACTGAGTGAGGGTGGGTGCTGTGTGTGTGTGCTGTACTGAGTGAGGGTGGGTGCTGTGTGTGTGTGTGCTGTACTGAGTGGGGGTGGGTGCTGTGTGTGTGTGCTGTACTGAGTGGGGGTGGGTGCTGTGTGTGTGTGCTGTACTGAGTGGGGGTGGGTGCTGTGTGTGTGTGCTGTACTGAGTGAAGGTGGGTGCTGTGTGTGTGTGCTGTACTGAGTGGGGGTGGGTGCTGTGTGTGTGTGCTGTACTGAGTGGGGGTGGGTGCTGTGTGTGTGTGCTGTACTGAGTGAGGGTGGGTGCTGTGCGTGTGCGCTGTACTGAGTGAGGGTGGGTGCTGTGTGTGTGTGCTGTACTGAGTGGGGGTGGGTGCTGTGTGTGTGTGCTGTACTGAGTGAGGGTGGGTGCTGTGTGTGTGTGCTGTACTGAGTGGGGGTGGGTGCTGTGTGTGTGTGCTGTACTGAGTGAGGGTGGGTGCTGTGTGTGTGTGCTGTACTGAGTGAGGGTGGGTGCTGTGTGTGTGTGCTGTACTGAGTGGGGGTGGGTGCTGTGTGTGTGTGCTGTACTGAGTGAGGGTGGGTGCTGTGTGTGTGTGCTGTACTGAGTGAGGGTGGGTGCTGTGTGTGTGTGCTGTACTGAGTGAGGGTGGGTGCTGTGTGTGTGTGTGCTGTACTGAGTGAGGGTGGGTGCTGTGTGTGTGTGCTGTACTGAGTGAGGGTGGGTGCTGTGTGTGTGTGCTGTACTGAGTGAGGGTGGGTGCTGTGTGTGTGTGTGCTGTACTGAGTGGGGGTGGGTGCTGTGTGTGTGTGCTGTACTGAGTGAGGGTGGGTGCTGTGTGTGTGTGCTGTACTGAGTGGGGGTGGGTGCTGTGTGTGTGCGCTGTACTGAGTGAGGGTGGGTGCTGTGTGTGTGTGCTGTACTGAGTGGGGGTGGGTGCTGTGTGTGTGCGCTGTACTGAGTGAGGGTGGGTGCTGTGTGTGTGCGCTGTACTGAGTGAGGGTGGGTGCTGTGTGTGTGCGCTGTACTGAGTGAGGGTGGGTGCTGTGTGTGTGCGCTGTACTGAGTGAGGGTGGGTGCTGTGTGTGTGCGCTGTACTGAGTGAGGGTGGGTGCTGTGTGTGTGCGCTGTACTGAGTGAGGGTGGGTGCTGTGTGTGTGCGCTGTACTGAGTGAGGGTGGGTGCTGTGTGTGTGCGCTGTACTGAGTGAGGGTGGGTGCTGTGTGTGTGCGCTGTACTGAGTGAGGGTGGGTGCTGTGTGTGTGCGCTGTACTGAGTGAGGGTGGGTGCTGTGTGTGTGCGCTGTACTGAGTGAGGGTGGGTGCTGTGTGTGTGCGCTGTACTGAGTGAGGGTGGGTGCTGTGTGTGTGTGCTGTACTGAGTGAGGGTGGGTGCTGTGTGTGTGTGCTGTACTGAGTGAGGGTGGGTGCTGTGTGTGTGTGCTGTACTGAGTGAGGGTGGGTGCTGTGTGTGTGTGCTGTACTGAGTGAGGGTGGGTGCTGTGTGTGTGTGTGTGCTGTACTGAGTGAGGGTGGGTGCTGTGTGTGTGTGCTGTACTGAGTGAGGGTGGGTGCTGTGTGTGTGTGTGCTGTACTGAATGAGGGTGGGTGCTGTGTGTGTGTGTGCTGTACTGAGTGGGGGTGGGTGCTGTGTGTGTGTGCTGTACTGAGTGGGGGTGGGTGCTGTGTGTGTGTGCTGTACTGAGTGGGGGTGGGTGCTGTGTGTGTGTGCTGTACTGAGTGAAGGTGGGTGCTGTGTGTGTGTGCTGTACTGAGTGGGGGTGGGTGCTGTGTGTGTGTGCTGTACTGAGTGAGGGTGGGTGCTGTGTGTGTGTGTGTGCTGTACTGAGTGAGGGTGGGTGCTGTGTGTGTGTGTGCTGTACTGAGTGGGGGTGGGTGCTGTGTGTGTGTGCTGTACTGAGTGGGGGTGGGTGCTGTGTGTGTGTGCTGTACTGAGTGAGGGTGGGTGCTGTGTGTGTGTGCTGTACTGAGTGAGGGTGGGTGCTGTGTGTGTGTGCTGTACTGAGTGAGGGTGGGTGCTGTGTGTGTGTGTGCTGTACTGAGTGAGGGTGGGTGCTGTGTGTGTGCTGTACTGAGTGAGGGTGGGTGCTGTGTGTGTGTGTGCGCTGTACTGAGTGAGGGTGGGTGCTGTGTGTGTGCTGTACTGAGTGAGGGTGGGTGCTGTGTGTGTGTGTGTGCTGTACTGAGTGGGGGTGGGTGCTGTGTGTGTGCTGTACTGAGTGGGGGTGGGTGCTGTGTGTGTGCTGTACTGAGTGGGGGTGGGTGCTGTGTGTGTGTGTGTGTGCTGTACTGAGTGAGGGTGGGTGCTGTGTGTGTGTGCTGTACTGAGTGAGGGTGGGTGCTGTGTGTGTGTGTGTGTGGTGTGTGTGTGTGTGTGTGTGTGCTGTACTGAGTGAGGGTGGGTGCTGTGTGTGTGTGTGCTGTACTGAGTGAGGGTGGGTGCTGTGTGTGTGCTGTACTGAGTGGGGGTGGGTGCTGTGTGTGTGTGTGTGTGCTGTACTGAGTGAGGGTGGGTGCTGTGTGTGTGTGTGCGCTGTACTGAGTGAGGGTGGGTGCTGTGTGTGTGTGTGCGCTGTACTGAGTGAGGGTGGGTGCTGTGTGTGTGTGTGTGTGTGTGTGCTGTACTGAGTGAGGGTGGGTGCTGTGTGTGTGCTGTACTGAGTGGGGGTGGGTGCTGTGTGTGTGCGCTGTACTGAGTGAGGGTGGGTGCTGTGTGTGTGTGTGCGCTGTACTGAGTGAGGGTGGGTGCTGTGTGTGTGTGTGTGTGTGTGTGCTGTACTGAGTGGGGGTGGGTGCTGTGTGTGTGTGTGTGTGTTGTACTGAGTGGGGGTGGGTGCTGTGTGTGTGTGTGTGTGTTGTACTGAGTGAGGGTGGGTGCTGTGTGTGTGTGTGTGTGCTGTACTGAGTGAGGGTGGGTGCTGTGTGTGTGTGTGTGTGTGTGTGTGTGTGTGTGTGTGTGCTGTACTGAGTGAGGGTGGGTGCTGTGTGTGTGTGTGTGTGTGTGCTGTACTGAGTGAGGGTGGGTGCTGTGTGTGTGTGTGCGCTGTACTGAGTGGGGGTGGGTGCTGTGTGTGTGTGTGCGCTGTACTGAGTGGGGGTGAGTGCTGTGTGTGTGTGTGCGCTGTACTGAGTGGGGGTGGGTGCTGTGTGTGTGTGTGCGCTGTACTGAGTGGGGGTGGGTGCTGTGTGTGTGTGTGTGTGCTGTACTGAGTGGGGGTGGGTGCTGTGTGTGTGCTGTACTGAGTGAGGGTGGGTGCTGTGTGTGTGTGTGTGTGTGTGTGTGTGTGTGTGTGTGTGTGTGTGTGTGCGCGCTGTACTGAGTGGGGGAGGGTGCTGTGTGTGTGTGCTGTACTGAGTGAGGGTGGGTGCTGTGTGTGTGTGTGTGTGTGTGTGTGTGCGCTGTACTGAGTGAGGGTGGGTGCTGTGTGTGTGTGTGTGTGTGTGTGCTGTACTGAGTGGGGGTGGGTGCTGTGTGTGTGTGTGCTGTACTGAGTGGGGGTGGGTGCTGTGTGTGTGTGCTGTACTGAGTGAGGGTGGGTGCTGTGTGTGTGTGTGCTGTACTGAGTGAGGGTGGGTGCTGTGTGTGTGTGTGTGTGTGTGTGCTGTACTGAGTGAGGGTGGGTGCTGTGTGTGTGTGTGTGTGTGTGCTGTACTGAGTGGGGGTGGGTGCTGTGTGTGTGTGTGCTGTACTGAGTGGGGGTGGGTGCTGTGTGTGTGTGTGTGTGTGTGTGTGTGTGTGTGTGTGCTGTACTGAGTGAGGGTGGGTGCTGTGTGTGTGTGTGCTGTACTGAGTGAGGGTGGGTGCTGTGTGTGTGTGTGCTGTACTGAGTGAGGGTGGGTGCTGTGTGTGTGTGTGTGTGTGTGTGTGTGTGTGTGTGTGTGTGCTGTACTGAGTGAGGGTGGGTGCTGTGTGTGTGTGTGCTGTACTGAGTGGGGGTGGGTGCTGTGTGTGTGTGCTGTACTGAGTGAGGGTGGGTGCTGTGTGTGTGTGTGCTGTACTGAGTGAGGGTGGGTGCTGTGTGTGTGTGCTGTACTGAGTGGGGGTGGGTGCTGTGTGTGTGTGCTGTACTGAGTGGGGGTGGGTGCTGTGTGTGTGTGCTGTACTGAGTGAGGGTGGGTGCTGTGTGTGTGTGTGCTGTACTGAGTGAGGGTGGGTGCTGTGAGTGTGTGTGTGTGTGTGTGTGCGTGTGTGTGCGCTGTACTGAGTGGGGGTGGGTGCTGTGTGTGTGCTGTACTGAGTGAGGGTGGGTGCTGTGTGTGTGTGTGTGTGTGTGTGTGTGTGCGCTGTACTGAGTGGGGGAGGGTGCTGTGTGTGTGTGCTGTACTGAGTGAGGGTGGGTGCTGTGTGTGTGTGTGTGTGTGTGTGTGTGTGTGTGTGTGCGCTGTACTGAGTGAGGGTGGGTGCTGTGTGTGTGTGTGTGTGTGTGTGTGCTGTACTGAGTGAGGGTGGGTGCTGTGTGTGTGTGTGCTGTACTGAGTGGGGGTGGGTGCTGTGTGTGTGTGCTGTACTGAGTGGGGGTGGGTGCTGTGTGTGTGTGTGCTGTACTGAGTGGGGGTGGGTGCTGTGTGTGTGTGCTGTACTGAGTGAGGGTGGGTGCTGTGTGTGTGTGTGTGTGTGTGTGTGTGTGTGTGTGCGCTGTACTGAGTGAGGGTGGGTGCTGTGTGTGTGTGTGTGTGTGTGTGTGTGTGTGTGTGTGTGCTGTACTGAGTGAGGGTGGGTGCTGTGTGTGTGTGTGCTGTACTGAGTGGGGGTGGGTGCTGTGTGTGTGTGCTGTACTGAGTGAGGGTGGGTGCTGTGTGTGTGTGTGCTGTACTGAGTGGGGGTGGGTGCTGTGTGTGTGTGCTGTACTGAGTGAGGGTGGGTGCTGTGTGTGTGTGTGCTGTACTGAGTGGGGGTGGGTGCTGTGTGTGTGTGTGTGTGTGTGTGTGTGTGTGTGTGTGTGTGCTGTACTGAGTGAGGGTGGGTGCTGTGTGTGTGTGTGCTGTACTGAGTGGGGGTGGGTGCTGTGTGTGTGTGCTGTACTGAGTGAGGGTGGGTGCTGTGTGTGTGTGTGTGTGTGTGTGTGTGTGTGTGTGTGTGTGTGCTGTACTGAGTGAGGGTGGGTGCTGTGTGTGTGTGTGCTGTACTGAGTGGGGGTGGGTGCTGTGTGTGTGTGCTGTACTGAGTGGGGGTGGGTGCTGTGTGTGTGTGCTGTACTGAGTGGGGGTGGGTGCTGTGTGTGTGTGCTGTACTGAGTGAAAGTGGGTGCTGTGTGTGTGTGCTGTACTGAGTGGGGGTGGGTGCTGTGTGTGTGTGCTGTACTGAGTGGGGGTGGGTGCTGTGTGTGTGTGCTGTACTGAGTGAGGGTGGGTGCTGTGTGTGTGCTGTACTGAGTGAGGGTGGGTGCAGTGTGTGTGCTGTACTGAGTGAGGGTGGGTGCTGTGTGTGTGTGTGTGCTGTACTGAGTGAGGGTGGGTGCTGTGTGTGTGTGTGCTGTACTGAGTGAGGGTGGGTGCTGTGTGTGCTGTACTGAGTGAGGGTGGGTGCTGTGTGTGTGTGTGTGCTGTACTGAGTGGGGGTGGGTGCTGTGTGTGTGTGCTGTACTGAGTGGGGGTGGGTGCTGTGTGTGTGTGTGTGCTGTACTGAGTGGGGGTGGGTGCTGTGTGTGTGTGCTGTACTGAGTGAAGGTGGGTGCTGTGTGTGTGTGTGTGTGCTGTACTGAGTGGGGGTGGGTGCTGTGTGTGTGTGTGTGTGTGTGTGTGTGTGTGTGTGCTGTACTGAGTGAGGGTGGGTGCTGTGTGTGTGTGTGTGTGTGCTGTACTGAGTGAGGGTGGGTGCTGTGTGTGTGTGTGTGTGCTGTACTGAGTGGGGGTGGGTGCTGTGTGTGTGTGTGCGCTGTACTGAGTGGGGGTGGGTGCTGTGTGTGTGTGTGCGCTGTACTGAGTGGGGGTGGGTGCTGTGTGTGTGTGTGCGCTGTACTGAGTGGGGGTGGGTGCTGTGTGTGTGTGTGTGTGCTGTACTGAGTGGGGGTGGGTGCTGTGTGTGTGTGTGCGCTGTACTGAGTGGGGGTGGGTGCTGTGTGTGTGTGTGTGTGTGTGTGTGTGTGTGCTGTACTGAGTGGGGGTGGGTGCTGTGTGTGTGTGCTGTACTGAGTGGGGGTGGGTGCTGTGTGTGTGTGTGCGCTGTACTGAGTGAGGGTGGGTGCTGTGTGTGTGTGTGTGTGTGCTGTACTGAGTGGGGGTGGGTGCTGTGTGTGTGTGCTGTACTGAGTGGGGGTGGGTGCTGTGTGTGTGTGCTGTACTGAGTGAGGGTGGGTGCTGTGTGTGTGTGCTGTACTGAGTGGGGGTGGGTGCTGTGTGTGTGTGTGTGTGTGCTGTACTGAGTGAGGGTGGGTGCTGTGTGTGTGTGTGTGTGCTGTACTGAGTGAGGGTGGGTGCTGTGTGTGTGTGCTGTACTGAGTGGGGGTGGGTGCTGTGTGTGTGTGTGCTGTACTGAGTGAGGGTGGGTGCTGTGTGTGTGTGCTGTACTGAGTGGGGGTGGGTGCTGTGTGTGTGTGTGTGTGTGTGTGTGCGCTGTACTGAGTGAGGGTGGGTGCTGTGTGTGTGTGCGCTGTACTGAGTGGGGGTGGGTGCTGTGTGTGTGTGTGCGCTGTACTGAGTGGGGGTGGGTGCTGTGTGTGTGTGTGCGCTGTACTGAGTGGGGGTGGGTGCTGTGTGTGTGTGTGCGCTGTACTGAGTGGGGGTGGGTGCTGTGTGTGTGTGCGCGCTGTACTGAGTGGGGGTGGGTGCTGTGTGTGTGTGCGCGCTGTACTGAGTGGGGGTGGGTGCTGTGTGTGTGTGTGCGCTGTACTGAGTGGGGGTGGGTGCTGTGTGTGTGTGTGCGCTGTACTGAGTGGGGGTGGGTGCTGTGTGTGTGTGTGCGCTGTACTGAGTGGGGGTGGGTGCTGTGTGTGTGTGTGCGCTGTACTGAGTGGGGGTGGGTGCTGTGTGTGTGTGTGCGCTGTACTGAGTGGGGGTGGGTGCTGTGTGTGTGTGTGCGCTGTACTGAGTGGGGGTGGGTGCTGTGTGTGTGTGTGCGCTGTACTGAGTGAGGGTGGGTGCTGTGTGTGTGTGTGTGCTGTACTGAGTGGGGGTGGGTGCTGTGTGTGTGTGTGCGCTGTACTGAGTGGGGGTGGGTGCTGTGTGTGTGTGTGCGCTGTACTGAGTGAGGGTGGGTGCTGTGTGTGTGTGCTGTACTGAGTGGGGGTGGGTGCTGTGTGTGTGTGTGCTGTACTGAGTGAGGGTGGGTGCTGTGTGTGTGTGTGCTGTACTGAGTGGGGGTGGGTGCTGTGTGTGTGTGCTGTACTGAGTGGGTGTGTGTGTGCGTGTGCGCTGTACTGAGTGGGTGTGTGTGTGTGTGTGTGTGCGTGTGCGCTGTACTGAGTGGGTGTGTGTGTGTGTGTGTGTGTGTGCGTGCGCTGTACTGAGTGAGGGTGGATGCTGTGTGTGTGTGTGCTGTACTGAGTGAGGGTGGGTGCTGTGAGTGTGTGTGTGTGTGTGCGTGTGTGTGCGCTGTACTGAGTGGGGGTGGGTGCTGTGTGTGTGCTGTACTGAGTGAGGGTGGGTGCTGTGTGTGTGTGTGTGTGTGTGTGTGCGCTGTACTGAGTGGGGGTGGGTGCTGTGAGTGTGTGTGTGTGTGTGTGTGTGTGTGTGCGCTGTACTGAGTGGGGGTGGGTGCTGTGTGTGTGTGTGTGTGTGTGTGTGTGTGTGTGTGTGTGCGCTGTACTGAGTGAGGGTGGGTGCTGTGTGTGTGTGTGCTGTACTGAGTGGGGGTGGGTGCTGTGTGTGTGTGCTGTACTGAGTGGGGGTGGGTGCTGTGTGTGTGTGCTGTACTGAGTGGGGGTGGGTGCTGTGTGTGTGTGCTGTACTGAGTGGGGGTGGGTGCTGTGTGTGTGTGTGTGTGTGTGTGTGCGCTGTACTGAGTGAGGGTGGGTGCTGTGTGTGTGTGCGCTGTACTGAGTGGGGGTGGGTGCTGTGTGTGTGTGTGCGCTGTACTGAGTGAGGGTGGGTGCTGTGTGTGTGTGCTGTACTGAGTGTGTGTGTGTGTGTGTGTGCGCTGTACTGAGTGGGGGTGGGTGCTGTGTGTGTGTGTGCTGTACTGAGTGAGGGTGGGTGCTGTGCGTGTGCGCTGTACTGAGTGGGTGTGTGTGTGCGTGTGCGCTGTACTGAGTGAGGGTGGGTGCTGTGAGTGTGTGTGTGTGTGTGCGCGCGTGTGTGTGCGCTGTACTGAGTGGGGGTGGGTGCTGTGTGTGTGCTGTACTGAGTGAGGGTGGGTGCTGTGTGTGTGTGTGTGTGTGTGTGTGTGTGTGTGCGCTGTACTGAGTGGGGGAGGGTGCTGTGTGTGTGTGCTGTACTGAGTGAGGGTGGGTGCTGTGTGTGTGTGCGCTGTACTGAGTGAGGGTGGGTGCTGTGTGTGTGTGTGTGTGTGTGCTGTACTGAGTGGGGGTGGGTGCTGTGTGTGTGTGCTGTACTGAGTGGGGGTGGGTGCTGTGTGTGTGTGCTGTACTGAGTGGGGGTGGGTGCTGTGTGTGTGTGTGCTGTACTGAGTGGGGGTGGGTGCTGTGTGTGTGTGCTGTACTGAGTGAGGGTGGGTGCTGTGAGTGTGTGTGTGTGTGTGTGTGTGTGTGTGCTGTACTGAGTGAGGGTGGGTGCTGTGTGTGTGTGCTGTACTGAGTGAGGGTGGGTGCTGTGTGTGTGTGCTGTACTGAGTGGGGGTGGGTGCTGTGTGTGTGTGCTGTACTGAGTGAGGGTGGGTGCTGTGTGTGTGTGCTGTACTGAGTGAGGGTGGGTGCTGTGTGTGTGTGCTGTACTGAGTGAGGGTGGGTGCTGTGTGTGTGTGCTGTACTGAGTGAGGGTGGGTGCTGTGTGTGTGTGTGCTGTACTGAGTGGGGGTGGGTGCTGTGTGTGTGTGCTGTACTGAGTGGGGGTGGGTGCTGTGTGTGTGCGCTGTACTGAGTGAGGGTGGGTGCTGTGTGTGTGTGCTGTACTGAGTGGGGGTGGGTGCTGTGTGTGTGTGCTGTACTGAGTGGGGGTGGGTGCTGTGTGTGTGTGCTGTACTGAGTGAGGGTGGGTGCTGTGTGTGTGTGTGCTGTACTGAGTGGGGGTGGGTGCTGTGTGTGTGTGCTGTACTGAGTGAGGGTGGGTGCTGTGTGTGTGTGCTGTACTGAGTGAGGGTGGGTGCTGTGTGTGTGTGTGCTGTACTGAGTGGGGGTGGGTGCTGTGTGTGTGTGCTGTACTGAGTGAGGGTGGGTGCTGTGTGTGTGTGCTGTACTGAGTGAGGGTGGGTGCTGTGTGTGTGTGCTGTACTGAGTGAGGGTGGGTGCTGTGTGTGTGTGCTGTACTGAGTGAGGGTGGGTGCTGTGTGTGTGTGTGCTGTACTGAGTGGGGGTGGGTGCTGTGTGTGTGTGCTGTACTGAGTGGGGGTGGGTGCTGTGTGTGTGCGCTGTACTGAGTGAGGGTGGGTGCTGTGTGTGTGTGCTGTACTGAGTGAGGGTGGGTGCTGTGTGTGTGTGCTGTACTGAGTGAGGGTGGGTGCTGTGTGTGTGTGCTGTACTGAGTGAGGGTGGGTGCTGTGTGTGTGTGCTGTACTGAGTGAGGGTGGGTGCTGTGTGTGTGCGCTGTACTGAGTGAGGGTGGGTGCTGTGTGTGTGCGCTGTACTGAGTGAGGGTGGGTGCTGTGTGTGTGTGCTGTACTGAGTGAGGGTGGGTGCTGTGTGTGTGCGCTGTACTGAGTGAGGGTGGGTGCTGTGTGTGTGCGCTGTACTGAGTGAGGGTGGGTGCTGTGTGTGTGCGCTGTACTGAGTGAGGGTGGGTGCTGTGTGTGTGCGCTGTACTGAGTGAGGGTGGGTGCTGTGTGTGTGTGCTGTACTGAGTGAGGGTGGGTGCTGTGTGTGTGTGCTGTACTGAGTGGGGGTGGGTGCTGTGTGTGTGCGCTGTACTGAGTGAGGGTGGGTGCTGTGTGTGTGTGCTGTACTGAGTGAGGGTGGGTGCTGTGTGTGTGTGCTGTACTGAGTGAGGGTGGGTGCTGTGTGTGTGTGCTGTACTGAGTGAGGGTGGGTGCTGTGTGTGTGTGCTGTACTGAGTGAGGGTGGGTGCTGTGTGTGTGTGCTGTACTGAGTGAGGGTGGGTGCTGTGTGTGTGTGCTGTACTGAGTGAGGGTGGGTGCTGTGTGTGTGTGTGTGCTGTACTGAGTGAGGGTGGGTGCTGTGTGTGTGTGCTGTACTGAGTGAGGGTGGGTGCTGTGTGTGTGTGTGCTGTACTGAGTGAGGGTGGGTGCTGTGTGTGTGTGTGCTGTACTGAGTGGGGGTGGGTGCTGTGTGTGTGTGCTGTACTGAGTGGGGGTGGGTGCTGTGTGTGTGTGCTGTACTGAGTGGGGGTGGGTGCTGTGTGTGTGTGCTGTACTGAGTGAAGGTGGGTGCTGTGTGTGTGTGCTGTACTGAGTGGGGGTGGGTGCTGTGTGTGTGTGCTGTACTGAGTGAGGGTGGGTGCTGTGTGTGTGTGTGTGCTGTACTGAGTGAGGGGTGGGTGCTGTGTGTGTGTGCTGTACTGAGTGAGGGTGGGTGCTGTGTGTGTGTGCTGTACTGAGTGAGGGTGGGTGCTGTGTGTGTGTGCTGTACTGAGTGAGGGTGGGTGCTGTGTGTGTGTGTGCTGTACTGAGTGAGGGTGGGTGCTGTGTGTGTGCTGTACTGAGTGAGGGTGGGTGCTGTGTGTGTGTGTGCGCTGTACTGAGTGAGGGTGGGTGCTGTGTGTGTGTGCTGTACTGAGTGAGGGTGGGTGCTGTGTGTGTGTGTGTGCTGTACTGAGTGGGGGTGGGTGCTGTGTGTGTGCTGTACTGAGTGGGGGTGGGTGCTGTGTGTGTGCTGTACTGAGTGGGGGTGGGTGCTGTGTGTGTGTGTGTGTGCTGTACTGAGTGAGGGGTGGGTGCTGTGTGTGTGTGCTGTACTGAGTGAGGGTGGGTGCTGTGTGTGTGTGTGTGTGTGCTGTACTGAGTGAGGGTGGGTGCTGTGTGTGTGTGTGCTGTACTGAGTGGGGGTGGGTGCTGTGTGTGTGTGCTGTACTGAGTGAGGGTGGGTGCTGTGTGTGTGCTGTACTGAGTGGGGGTGGGTGCTGTGTGTGTGTGTGTGTGCTGTACTGAGTGAGGGTGGGTGCTGTGTGTGTGTGTGCGCTGTACTGAGTGAGGGTGGGTGCTGTGTGTGTGTGTGTGTGCTGTACTGAGTGAGGGTGGGTGCTGTGTGTGTGCTGTACTGAGTGGGGGTGGGTGCTGTGTGTGTGTGTGTGCGCTGTACTGAGTGAGGGTGGGTGCTGTGTGTGTGTGTGCGCTGTACTGAGTGAGGGTGGGTGCTGTGTGTGTGTGTGCGCTGTACTGAGTGAGGGTGGGTGCTGTGTGTGTGTGTGTGTGTGTGCTGTACTGAGTGGGGGTGGGTGCTGTGTGTGTGTGTGTGTGTTGTACTGAGTGGGGGTGGGTGCTGTGTGTGTGTGTGTGTGTTGTACTGAGTGAGGGTGGGTGCTGTGTGTGTGTGTGTGTGCTGTACTGAGTGAGGGTGGGTGCTGTGTGTGTGTGTGTGTGTGTGTGTGTGTGTGCTGTACTGAGTGAGGGTGGGTGCTGTGTGTGTGTGTGTGTGTGTGCTGTACTGAGTGAGGGTGGGTGCTGTGTGTGTGTGTGCGCTGTACTGAGTGGGGGTGGGTGCTGTGTGTGTGTGTGCGCTGTACTGAGTGGGGGTGAGTGCTGTGTGTGTGTGTGCGCTGTACTGAGTGGGGGTGGGTGCTGTGTGTGTGTGTGCGCTGTACTGAGTGGGGGGTGGGTGCTGTGTGTGTGTGTGTGTGCTGTACTGAGTGGGGGTGGGTGCTGTGTGTGTGCTGTACTGAGTGAGGGTGGGTGCTGTGTGTGTGTGTGTGTGTGTGTGTGTGTGTGTGTGTGTGTGTGCGCTGTACTGAGTGGGGGAGGGTGCTGTGTGTGTGTGCTGTACTGAGTGAGGGTGGGTGCTGTGTGTGTGTGTGTGTGTGTGTGCGCTGTACTGAGTGAGGGTGGGTGCTGTGTGTGTGTGTGTGTGCTGTACTGAGTGGGGGTGGGTGCTGTGTGTGTGTGTGCTGTACTGAGTGGGGGTGGGTGCTGTGTGTGTGTGCTGTACTGAGTGAGGGTGGGTGCTGTGTGTGTGTGTGCTGTACTGAGTGAGGGTGGGTGCTGTGTGTGTGTGTGTGTGTGTGCTGTACTGAGTGAGGGTGGGTGCTGTGTGTGTGTGTGTGTGTGTGTGTGTGTGTGCTGTACTGAGTGGGGGTGGGTGCTGTGTGTGTGTGTGCTGTACTGAGTGGGGGTGGGTGCTGTGTGTGTGTGTGTGTGTGTGTGTGTGTGTGTGTGTGTGTGTGTGTGCTGTACTGAGTGAGGGTGGGTGCTGTGTGTGTGTGTGCTGTACTGAGTGAGGGTGGGTGCTGTGTGTGTGTGTGCTGTACTGAGTGAGGGTGGGTGCTGTGTGTGTGTGTGTGTGTGTGTGTGTGTGTGTGTGTGTGCTGTACTGAGTGAGGGTGGGTGCTGTGTGTGTGTGTGCTGTACTGAGTGGGGGTGGGTGCTGTGTGTGTGTGCTGTACTGAGTGAGGGTGGGTGCTGTGTGTGTGTGTGCTGTACTGAGTGGGGGTGGGTGCTGTGTGTGTGTGCTGTACTGAGTGAGGGTGGGTGCTGTGTGCGTGTGTGCTGTACTGAGTGAGGGTGGGTGCTGTGAGTGTGTGTGTGTGTGTGTGTGTGTGCTGTACTGAGTGGGGGTGGGTGCTGTGTGCGTGTGTGCTGTACTGAGTGAGGGTGGGTGCTGTGTGTGTGTGTGTGTGTGTGTGTGTGTGCTGTACTGAGTGGGGGTGGGTGCTGTGTGTGTGTGCTGTACTGAGTGAGGGTGGGTGCTGTGTGCGTGTGTGCTGTACTGAGTGAGGGTGGGTGCTGTGAGTGTGTGTGTGTGTGTGTGTGTGTGCTGTACTGAGTGGGGGTGGGTGCTGTGTGCGTGTGTGCTGTACTGAGTGAGGGTGGGTGCTGTGTGTGTGTGTGTGTGTGTGTGTGTGTGCTGTACTGAGTGAGGGTGGGTGCTGTGTGCGTGTGTGCTGTACTGAGTGAGGGTGGGTGCTGTGTGTGTGTGTGTGTGTGTGTGTGTGTGCTGTACTGAGTGGGGGTGGGTGCTGTGTGTGTGTGCTGTACTGAGTGGGGGTGGGTGCTGTGTGTGTGTGCTGTACTGAGTGGGGGTGGGTGCTGTGTGTGTGTGCTGTACTGAGTGAGGGTGGGTGCTGTGTGTGTGTGTGCTGTACTGAGTGAGGGTGGGTGCTGTGAGTGTGTGTGTGTGTGTGTGTGCGTGTGTGTGCGCTGTACTGAGTGGGGGTGGGTGCTGTGTGTGTGCTGTACTGAGTGAGGGTGGGTGCTGTGTGTGTGTGTGTGTGTGTGTGTGCGCTGTACTGAGTGGGGGTGGGTGCTGTGAGTGTGTGTGTGTGTGTGTGTGTGTGTGTGCGCTGTACTGAGTGGGGGTGGGTGCTGTGTGTGTGTGTGTGTGTGTGTGTGTGTGTGTGTGTGTGTGCGCTGTACTGAGTGAGGGTGGGTGCTGTGTGTGTGTGTGCTGTACTGAGTGGGGGTGGGTGCTGTGTGTGTGTGCTGTACTGAGTGGGGGTGGGTGCTGTGTGTGTGTGCTGTACTGAGTGGGGGTGGGTGCTGTGTGTGTGTGCTGTACTGAGTGGGGGTGGGTGCTGTGTGTGTGTGTGTGTGTGTGTGTGTGTGTGCGCTGTACTGAGTGAGGGTGGGTGCTGTGTGTGTGTGCGCTGTACTGAGTGGGGGTGGGTGCTGTGTGTGTGTGTGCGCTGTACTGAGTGAGGGTGGGTGCTGTGTGTGTGTGCTGTACTGAGTGTGTGTGTGTGTGTGTGTGTGCGCTGTACTGAGTGGGGGTGGGTGCTGTGTGTGTGTGCTGTACTGAGTGGGTGTGTGTGTGCGTGTGCGCTGTACTGAGTGAGGGTGGGTGCTGTGAGTGTGTGTGTGTGTGTGTGTGTGCGCGCGTGTGTGTGCGCTGTACTGAGTGGGGGTGGGTGCTGTGTGTGTGTGCTGTACTGAGTGGGGGAGGGTGCTGTGTGTGTGTGTGTGTGTGTGTGTGTGCTGTACTGAGTGGGGGTGGGTGCTGTGTGTGTGTGCTGTACTGAGTGGGGGTGGGTGCTGTGTGTGTGTGCTGTACTGAGTGGGGGTGGGTGCTGTGTGTGTGTGTGCTGTACTGAGTGGGGGTGGGTGCTGTGTGTGTGTGCTGTACTGAGTGAGGGTGGGTGCTGTGAGTGTGTGCTGTACTGAGTGAGGGTGGGTGCTGTGTGTGTGTGTGTGTGTGTGTGCTGTACTGAGTGGGGGTGGGTGCTGTGTGTGTGTGCTGTACTGAGTGGGGGTGGGTGCTGTGTGTGTGTGTGCGCTGTACTGAGTGAGGGTGGGTGCTGTGTGTGTGTGTGTGTGTGCTGTACTGAGTGGGGGTGGGTGCTGTGTGTGTGTGCTGTACTGAGTGGGGGTGGGTGCTGTGTGTGTGTGCTGTACTGAGTGAGGGTGGGTGCTGTGTGTGTGTGCTGTACTGAGTGAGGGTGGGTGCTGTGTGTGTGTGCTGTACTGAGTGAGGGTGGGTGCTGTGTGTGTGTGCTGTACTGAGTGAGGGTGGGTGCTGTGTGTGTGTGCTGTACTGAGTGAGGG
>NC_083596.1:52656775-52754275 GCF_027579695.1 Neoarius graeffei
GTGCTGTACTGAGTGAGGGTGGGTGCTGTGTGTGTGTGTGTGTGTGTGTGTGTGTGTGTGCGCTGTACTGAGTGAGGGTGGGTGCTGTGTGTGTGTGTGGGTGCTGTGTGTGTGTGCTGTACTGAGTGAGGGTGGGTGCTGTGTGTGTGTGTGTGTGTGTGTGTGTGTGTGTGTGTGTGTGTGCGCTGTACTGAGTGAGGGTGGGTGCTGTGTGTGTGTGTGTGTGTGTGTGTGCTGTACTGAGTGGGGGTGGGTGCTGTGTGTGTGTGCTGTACTGAGTGAGGGTGGGTGCTGTGTGTGTGTGTGCTGTACTGAGTGGGGGTGGGTGCTGTGTGTGTGTGCTGTACTGAGTGAGGGTGGGTGCTGTGTGTGTGTGTGTGTGTGTGTGTGTGTGCTGTACTGAGTGAGGGTGGGTGCTGTGTGTGTGTGTGCTGTACTGAGTGGGGGTGGGTGCTGTGTGTGTGTGCTGTACTGAGTGGGGGTGGGTGCTGTGTGTGTGTGCTGTACTGAGTGAAGGGTGGGTGCTGTGTGTGTGTGCTGTACTGAGTGGGGGTGGGTGCTGTGTGTGTGTGCTGTACTGAGTGGGGGTGGGTGCTGTGTGTGTGTGCTGTACTGAGTGAGGGTGGGTGCTGTGTGTGTGCTGTACTGAGTGAGGGTGGGTGCTGTGTGTGTGCTGTACTGAGTGAGGGTGGGTGCTGTGTGTGTGTGTGTGCTGTACTGAGTGAGGGTGGGTGCTGTGTGTGTGTGTGCTGTACTGAGTGAGGGTGGGTGCTGTGTGTGCTGTACTGAGTGAGGGTGGGTGCTGTGTGTGTGTGCTGTATTGAGTGGGGGTGGGTGCTGTGTGTGTGTGCTGTACTGAGTGAAGGGTGGGTGCTGTGTGTGTGTGTGTGTGCTGTACTGAGTGAGGGTGGGTGCTGTGTGTGTGTGTGTGTGCTGTACTGAGTGGGGGTGGGTGCTGTGTGTGTGTGTGTGTGTGTGTGTGTGTGCTGTACTGAGTGAGGGTGGGTGCTGTGTGTGTGTGTGTGTGCTGTACTGAGTGAGGGTGGGTGCTGTGTGTGTGTGTGTGTGCTGTACTGAGTGGGGGTGGGTGCTGTGTGTGTGTGTGTGCGCTGTACTGAGTGGGGGTGGGTGCTGTGTGTGTGTGTGTGTGCTGTACTGAGTGGGGGTGGGTGCTGTGTGTGTGTGTGCGCTGTACTGAGTGGGGGTGGGTGCTGTGTGTGTGTGTGTGTGTGCTGTATTGAGTGGGGGTGGGTGCTGTGTGTGTGTGCTGTACTGAGTGGGGGTGGGTGCTGTGTGTGTGTGTGCGCTGTACTGAGTGAGGGTGGGTGCTGTGTGTGTGTGTGTGTGTGCTGTACTGAGTGGGGGTGGGTGCTGTGTGTGTGTGCTGTACTGAGTGGGGGTGGGTGCTGTGTGTGTGTGCTGTACTGAGTGAGGGTGGGTGCTGTGTGTGTGTGCTGTACTGAGTGAGGGTGGGTGCTGTGTGTGTGTGCTGTACTGAGTGGGGGTGGGTGCTGTGTGTGTGTGTGTGTGTGTGTGTGTGCTGTACTGAGTGAGGGTGGGTGCTGTGTGTGTGTGTGTGCTGTACTGAGTGAGGGTGGGTGCTGTGTGTGTGTGCTGTACTGAGTGGGGGTGGGTGCTGTGTGTGTGTGTGCTGTACTGAGTGGGGGTGGGTGCTGTGTGTGTGTGTGCGCTGTACTGAGTGGGGGTGGGTGCTGTGTGTGTGTGTGCGCTGTACTGAGTGGGGGTGGGTGCTGTGTGTGTGTGTGCGCTGTACTGAGTGGGGGTGGGTGCTGTGTGTGTGTGTGCGCTGTACTGAGTGGGGGTGGGTGCTGTGTGTGTGTGTGCGCTGTACTGAGTGAGGGTGGGTGCTGTGTGTGTGTGTGCGCTGTACTGAGTGGGGGTGGGTGCTGTGTGTGTGTGTGCGCTGTACTGAGTGGGGGTGGGTGCTGTGTGTGTGTGCGCGCTGTACTGAGTGGGGGTGGGTGCTGTGTGTGTGTGCGCGCTGTACTGAGTGGGGGTGGGTGCTGTGTGTGTGTGCGCGCTGTACTGAGTGGGGGTGGGTGCTGTGTGTGTGTGCGCGCTGTACTGAGTGGGGGTGGGTGCTGTGTGTGTGTGTGCGCTGTACTGAGTGGGGGTGGGTGCTGTGTGTGTGTGTGCGCTGTACTGAGTGGGGGTGGGTGCTGTGTGTGTGTGTGCGCTGTACTGAGTGGGGGTGGGTGCTGTGTGTGTGTGTGCGCTGTACTGAGTGGGGGTGGGTGCTGTGTGTGTGTGTGCGCTGTACTGAGTGGGGGTGGGTGCTGTGTGTGTGTGTGCGCTGTACTGAGTGAGGGTGGGTGCTGTGTGTGTGTGTGTGCTGTACTGAGTGAGGGTGGGTGCTGTGTGTGTGTGCTGTACTGAGTGAGGGTGGGTGCTGTGTGTGTGTGCTGTACTGAGTGGGGGTGGGTGCTGTGTGTGTGTGCTGTACTGAGTGAGGGTGGGTGCTGTGTGTGTGTGTGCTGTACTGAGTGAGGGTGGGTGCTGTGTGTGTGTGTGCTGTACTGAGTGGGGGTGGGTGCTGTGTGTGTGTGCTGTACTGAGTGGGTGTGTGTGTGCGTGTGCGCTGTACTGAGTGGGTGTGTGTGTGTGTGTGCGCTGTACTGAGTGGGTGTGTGTGTGTGTGTGTGCGTGTGCGCTGTACTGAGTGGTGTGTGTGTGTGTGTGTGTGTGTGTGCGTGCGCTGTACTGAGTGGGGGAGGGTGCTGTGTGTGTGTGCTGTACTGAGTGAGGGTGGGTGCTGTGTGTGTGTGTGTGTGTGTGTGTGTGTGTGTGTGTGTGTGTGTGTGTGCGCTGTACTGAGTGAGGGTGGGTGCTGTGTGTGTGCTGTACTGAGTGAGGGTGGGTGCTGTGTGTGTGCTGTACTGAGTGAGGGTGGGTGCTGTGTGTGTGCTGTACTGAGTGGGGGTGGGTGCTGTGTGTGTGTGTGTGCTGTACTGAGTGAGGGTGGGTGCTGTGTGTGCGCGCTGTACTGAGTGAGGGTGGGTGCTGTGTGTGTGTGTGTGCTGTACTGAGTGAGGGTGGGTGCTGTGTGTGTGTGTGTGTGTGTGTGCTGTACTGAGTGGGGGTGGGTGCTGTGTGTGTGTGCTGTACTGAGTGGGGGTGGGTGCTGTGTGTGTGTGCTGTACTGAGTGAGGGTGGGTGCTGTGTGTGTGTGCTGTACTGAGTGAGGGGTGGGTGCTGTGTGTGTGTGCTGTACTGAGTGAGGGTGGGTGCTGTGTGTGTGTGCTGTACTGAGTGGGGGTGGGTGCTGTGTGTGTGTGCTGTACTGAGTGGGGGTGGGTGCTGTGTGTGTGTGCTGTACTGAGTGGGGGTGGGTGCTGTGTGTGTGTGCTGTACTGAGTGAGGGTGGGTGCTGTGTGTGTGTGTGTGTGTGTGTGTGTGCTGTACTGAGTGAGGGTGGGTGCTGTGTGTGTGCGCTGTACTGAGTGAGGGTGGGTGCTGTGTGTGTGTGTGTGCTGTACTGAGTGAGGGTGGGTGCTGTGTGTGTGTGTGTGTGTGTCCTGTACTGAGTGGGGGTGGGTGCTGTGTGTGTGTGCTGTACTGAGTGGGGGTGGGTGCTGTGTGTGTGTGCTGTACTGAGTGAGGGTGGGTGCTGTGTGTGTGTGCTGTACTGAGTGAGGGTGGGTGCTGTGTGTGTGTGCTGTACTGAGTGAGGGTGGGTGCTGTGTGTGTGTGCTGTACTGAGTGGGGGTGGGTGCTGTGTGTGTGTGCTGTACTGAGTGGGGGTGGGTGCTGTGTGTGTGTGCTGTACTGAGTGAGGGTGGGTGCTGTGTGTGTGCGCTGTACTGAGTGGGGGTGGGTGCTGTGTGTGTGTGTGTGCTGTACTGAGTGAGGGTGGGTGCTGTGTGTGTGTGCTGTACTGAGTTGGGGTGGGTGCTGTGTGTGTGTGTGCTGTACTGAGTGAGGGTGGGTGCTGTGTGTGTGTGCTGTACTGAGTGAGGGTGGGTGCTGTGTGTGTGTGTGCTGTACTGAGTGAGGGTGGGTGCTGTGTGTGTGTGTGCTGTACTGAGTGGGGGTGGGTGCTGTGTGTGTGTGCTGTACTGAGTGAGGGTGGGTGCTGTGTGTGTGTGTGCTGTACTGAGTGGGGGTGGGTGCTGTGTGTGTGTGTGTGCTGTACTGAGTGAGGGTGGGTGCTGTGTGTGTGTGTGCTGTACTGAGTGAGGGTGGGTGCTGTGTGTGTGTGCTGTACTGAGTGAGGGTGGGTGCTGTGTGTGTGTGTGCTGTACTGAGTGGGGGTGGGTGCTGTGTGTGTGTGTGTGCTGTACTGAGTGAGGGTGGGTGCTGTGTGTGTGTGTGCTGTACTGAGTGGGGGTGGGTGCTGTGTGTGTGTGCTGTACTGAGTGGGGGTGGGTGCTGTGTGTGTGTGCTGTACTGAGTGGGGGTGGGTGCTGTGTGTGTGTGCTGTACTGAGTGGGGGTGGGTGCTGTGTGTGTGTGCTGTACTGAGTGAGGGTGGGTGCTGTGTGTGTGTGCTGTACTGAGTGGGGGTGGGTGCTGTGTGTGTGTGCTGTACTGAGTGGGGGTGGGTGCTGTGTGTGTGTGCTGTACTGAGTGAGGGTGGGTGCTGTGTGTGTGCTGTACTGAGTGGGGGTGGGTGCTGTGTGTGTGTGCTGTACTGAGTGAGGGTGGGTGCTGTGTGTGTGCTGTACTGAGTGGGGGTGGGTGCTGTGTGTGTGTGTGTGTGCTGTACTGAGTGAGGGTGGGTGCTGTGTGTGTGTGCTGTACTGAGTGAGGGTGGGTGCTGTGTGTGTGCTGTACTGAGTGGGGGTGGGTGCTGTGTGTGTGTGCTGTACTGAGTGGGGGTGGGTGCTGTGTGTGTGTGTGTGTGCTGTACTGAGTGAGGGTGGGTGCTGTGTGTGTGTGCTGTACTGAGTGAGGGTGGGTGCTGTGTGTGTGCTGTACTGAGTGAGGGTGGGTGCTGTGTGTGTGTGCTGTACTGAGTGGGGGTGGGTGCTGTGTGTGTGTGCTGTACTGAGTGAGGGTGGGTGCTGTGTGTGTGCTGTACTGAGTGGGGGTGGGTGCTGTGTGTGTGTGTGTGTGCTGTACTGAGTGAGGGTGGGTGCTGTGTGTGTGTGCTGTACTGAGTGAGGGTGGGTGCTGTGTGTGTGCTGTACTGAGTGGGGGTGGGTGCTGTGTGTGTGTGCTGTACTGAGTGAGGGTGGGTGCTGTGTGTGTGCTGTACTGAGTGGGGGTGGGTGCTGTGTGTGTGTGTGTGTGTGCTGTACTGAGTGAGGGTGGGTGCTGTGTGTGTGTGTGCGCTGTACTGAGTGAGGGTGGGTGCTGTGTGTGTGCTGTACTGAGTGGGGGTGGGTGCTGTGTGTGCTGTACTGAGTGGGGGTGGGTGCTGTGTGTGTGTGCTGTACTGAGTGAGGGTGGGTGGTGTGTGTGTGTGCTGTACTGAGTGGGGGTGGGTGCTGTGTGTGTGTGCTGTACTGAGTGGGGGTGGGTGCTGTGTGTGTGTGCTGTACTGAGTGGGGGTGGGTGCTGTGTGTGTGTGCTGTACTGAGTGGGGGTGGGTGCTGTGTGTGTGTGCTGTACTGAGTGGGGGTGGGTGCTGTGTGTGTGTGCTGTACTGAGTGGGGGTGGGTGCTGTGTGTGTGTGCTGTACTGAGTGGGGGTGGGTGCTGTGTGTGTGTGTGCTGTACTGAGTGGGGGTGGGTGCTGTGTGTGTGTGCTGTACTGAGTGGGGGTGGGTGCTGTGTGTGTGTGCTGTACTGAGTGGGGGTGGGTGCTGTGTGTGTGTGCTGTACTGAGTGGGGGTGGGTGCTGTGTGTGTGTGCTGTACTGAGTGAGGGTGGGTGGTGTGTGTGTGTGCTGTACTGAGTGGGGGTGGGTGCTGTGTGTGTGTGCTGTACTGAGTGGGGGTGGGTGCTGTGTGTGCTGTACTGAGTGGGGGTGGGTGCTGTGTGTGTGTGCTGTACTGAGTGGGGGTGGGTGCTGTGTGTGTGTGTGCTGTACTGAGTGGGGGTGGGTGCTGTGTGTGTGTGTGCTGTACTGAGTGGGGGTGGGTGCTGTGTGTGTGTGCTGTACTGAGTGGGGGTGGGTGCTGTGTGTGTGTGCTGTACTGAGTGAGGGTGGGTGCTGTGTGTGTGTGCTGTACTGAGTGGGGGTGGGTGCTGTGTGTGTGTGCTGTACTGAGTGAGGGTGGGTGGTGTGTGTGTGTGTGCTGTACTGAGTGGGGGTGGGTGCTGTGTGTGTGTGTGCGCTGTACTGAGTGGGGGTGGGTGCTGTGTGTGTGTGTGCGCTGTACTGAGTGAGGGTGGGTGCTGTGTGTGTGTGTGCGCTGTACTGAGTGGGGGTGGGTGCTGTGTGTGTGTGTGCGCTGTACTGAGTGGGGGTGGGTGCTGTGTGTGTGTGCGCGCTGTACTGAGTGGGGGTGGGTGCTGTGTGTGTGTGCGCGCTGTACTGAGTGGGGGTGGGTGCTGTGTGTGTGTGCGCGCTGTACTGAGTGGGGGTGGGTGCTGTGTGTGTGTGCGCGCTGTACTGAGTGGGGGTGGGTGCTGTGTGTGTGTGTGCGCTGTACTGAGTGGGGGTGGGTGCTGTGTGTGTGTGTGCGCTGTACTGAGTGGGGGTGGGTGCTGTGTGTGTGTGTGCGCTGTACTGAGTGGGGGTGGGTGCTGTGTGTGTGTGTGCGCTGTACTGAGTGGGGGTGGGTGCTGTGTGTGTGTGTGCGCTGTACTGAGTGGGGGTGGGTGCTGTGTGTGTGTGTGCGCTGTACTGAGTGGGGGTGGGTGCTGTGTGTGTGTGTGCGCTGTACTGAGTGAGGGTGGGTGCTGTGTGTGTGTGTGTGCTGTACTGAGTGAGGGTGGGTGCTGTGTGTGTGTGCTGTACTGAGTGAGGGTGGGTGCTGTGTGTGTGTGCTGTACTGAGTGGGGGTGGGTGCTGTGTGTGTGTGCTGTACTGAGTGAGGGTGGGTGCTGTGTGTGTGTGTGCTGTACTGAGTGAGGGTGGGTGCTGTGTGTGTGTGTGCTGTACTGAGTGGGGGTGGGTGCTGTGTGTGTGTGCTGTACTGAGTGGGTGTGTGTGTGCGTGTGCGCTGTACTGAGTGGGTGTGTGTGTGTGTGTGCGCTGTACTGAGTGGGTGTGTGTGTGTGTGTGTGTGCGTGTGCGCTGTACTGAGTGGGTGTGTGTGTGTGTGTGTGTGTGTGTGCGTGCGCTGTACTGAGTGGGGGAGGGTGCTGTGTGTGTGTGCTGTACTGAGTGAGGGTGGGTGCTGTGTGTGTGTGTGTGTGTGTGTGTGTGTGTGTGTGTGTGTGCGCTGTACTGAGTGAGGGTGGGTGCTGTGTGTGTGCTGTACTGAGTGAGGGTGGGTGCTGTGTGTGTGCTGTACTGAGTGAGGGTGGGTGCTGTGTGTGTGCTGTACTGAGTGGGGGTGGGTGCTGTGTGTGTGTGTGTGCTGTACTGAGTGAGGGTGGGTGCTGTGTGTGTGTGTGTGCTGTACTGAGTGGGGGTGGGTGCTGTGTGTGTGTGTGTGCTGTACTGAGTGGGGGTGGGTGCTGTGTGTGTGCGCTGTACTGAGTGAGGGTGGGTGCTGTGTGTGTGTGTGTGCTGTACTGAGTGAGGGTGGGTGCTGTGTGTGTGTGTGTGCTGTACTGAGTGGGGGTGGGTGCTGTGTGTGTGTGCTGTACTGAGTGGGGGTGGGTGCTGTGTGTGTGTGCTGTACTGAGTGGGGGTGGGTGCTGTGTGTGTGTGCTGTACTGAGTGAGGGTGGGTGCTGTGTGTGTGCGCTGTACTGAGTGAGGGTGGGTGCTGTGTGTGTGTGTGTGCTGTACTGAGTGAGGGTGGGTGCTGTGTGTGTGTGTGTGCTGTACTGAGTGGGGGTGGGTGCTGTGTGTGTGTGCTGTACTGAGTGGGGGTGGGTGCTGTGTGTGTGTGCTGTACTGAGTGGGGGTGGGTGCTGTGTGTGTGTGTGCTGTACTGAGTGAGGGTGGGTGCTGTGTGTGTGTGCTGTACTGAGTGGGGGTGGGTGCTGTGTGTGTGTGCTGTACTGAGTGAGGGTGGGTGCTGTGTGTGTGTGCTGTACTGAGTGGGGGTGGGTGCTGTGTGTGTGTGCTGTACTGAGTGGGGGTGGGTGCTGTGTGTGTGTGCTGTACTGAGTGAGGGTGGGTGCTGTGTGTGTGTGTGTGTGTGTGTGTGTGCTGTACTGAGTGGGGGTGGGTGCTGTGTGTGTGTGCTGTACTGAGTGGGGGTGGGTGCTGTGTGTGTGTGCTGTACTGAGTGGGGGTGGGTGCTGTGTGTGTGCTGTACTGAGTGAGGGTGGGTGCTGTGTGTGTGTGTGTGTGTGTGTGTGTGCTGTACTGAGTGAGGGTGGGTGCTGTGTGTGTGCGCTGTACTGAGTGAGGGTGGGTGCTGTGTGTGTGTGTGTGCTGTACTGAGTGAGGGTGGGTGCTGTGTGTGTGTGTGTGTGTGTGCTGTACTGAGTGGGGGTGGGTGCTGTGTGTGTGTGCTGTACTGAGTGGGGGTGGGTGCTGTGTGTGTGTGCTGTACTGAGTGAGGGTGGGTGCTGTGTGTGTGTGCTGTACTGAGTGAGGGTGGGTGCTGTGTGTGTGTGCTGTACTGAGTGAGGGTGGGTGCTGTGTGTGTGTGCTGTACTGAGTGGGGGTGGGTGCTGTGTGTGTGTGCTGTACTGAGTGGGGGTGGGTGCTGTGTGTGTGTGCTGTACTGAGTGAGGGTGGGTGCTGTGTGTGTGCGCTGTACTGAGTGGGGGTGGGTGCTGTGTGTGTGTGTGTGCTGTACTGAGTGAGGGTGGGTGCTGTGTGTGTGTGCTGTACTGAGTTGGGGTGGGTGCTGTGTGTGTGTGTGCTGTACTGAGTGAGGGTGGGTGCTGTGTGTGTGTGCTGTACTGAGTGAGGGTGGGTGCTGTGTGTGTGTGTGCTGTACTGAGTGAGGGTGGGTGCTGTGTGTGTGTGTGCTGTACTGAGTGGGGGTGGGTGCTGTGTGTGTGTGCTGTACTGAGTGAGGGTGGGTGCTGTGTGTGTGTGTGCTGTACTGAGTGGGGGTGGGTGCTGTGTGTGTGTGTGTGCTGTACTGAGTGAGGGTGGGTGCTGTGTGTGTGTGTGCTGTACTGAGTGGGGGTGGGTGCTGTGTGTGTGTGCTGTACTGAGTGAGGGTGGGTGCTGTGTGTGTGTGTGCTGTACTGAGTGAGGGTGGGTGCTGTGTGTGTGTGCTGTACTGAGTGAGGGTGGGTGCTGTGTGTGTGTGTGCTGTACTGAGTGGGGGTGGGTGCTGTGTGTGTGTGTGTGCTGTACTGAGTGAGGGTGGGTGCTGTGTGTGTGTGTGCTGTACTGAGTGGGGGTGGGTGCTGTGTGTGTGTGCTGTACTGAGTGGGGGTGGGTGCTGTGTGTGTGTGCTGTACTGAGTGGGGGTGGGTGCTGTGTGTGTGTGCTGTACTGAGTGGGGGTGGGTGCTGTGTGTGTGTGCTGTACTGAGTGGGGGTGGGTGCTGTGTGTGTGTGCTGTACTGAGTGGGGGTGGGTGCTGTGTGTGTGTGCTGTACTGAGTGGGGGTGGGTGCTGTGTGTGTGTGTGCTGTACTGAGTGGGGGTGGGTGCTGTGTGTGTGTGCTGTACTGAGTGGGGGTGGGTGCTGTGTGTGTGTGCTGTACTGAGTGGGGGTGGGTGCTGTGTGTGTGTGCTGTACTGAGTGGGGGTGGGTGCTGTGTGTGTGTGCTGTACTGAGTGAGGGTGGGTGCTGTGTGTGTGTGCTGTACTGAGTGAGGGTGGGTGCTGTGTGTGTGTGCTGTACTGAGTGAGGGTGGGTGCTGTGTGTGTGTGTGCTGTACTGAGTGAGGGTGGGTGCTGTGTGTGTGTGTGCTGTACTGAGTGGGGGTGGGTGCTGTGTGTGTGTGCTGTACTGAGTGAGGGTGGGTGCTGTGTGTGTGTGTGCTGTACTGAGTGGGGGTGGGTGCTGTGTGTGTGTGTGTGCTGTACTGAGTGAGGGTGGGTGCTGTGTGTGTGTGTGCTGTACTGAGTGAGGGTGGGTGCTGTGTGTGTGTGCTGTACTGAGTGAGGGTGGGTGCTGTGTGTGTGTGTGCTGTACTGAGTGGGGGTGGGTGCTGTGTGTGTGTGTGTGCTGTACTGAGTGAGGGTGGGTGCTGTGTGTGTGTGTGCTGTACTGAGTGGGGGTGGGTGCTGTGTGTGTGTGCTGTACTGAGTGGGGGTGGGTGCTGTGTGTGTGTGCTGTACTGAGTGGGGGTGGGTGCTGTGTGTGTGTGCTGTACTGAGTGAGGGTGGGTGCTGTGTGTGTGTGTGCTGTACTGAGTGGGGGTGGGTGCTGTGTGTGTGTGCTGTACTGAGTGGGGGTGGGTGCTGTGTGTGTGTGCTGTACTGAGTGGGGGTGGGTGCTGTGTGTGTGTGCTGTACTGAGTGGGGGTGGGTGCTGTGTGTGTGTGCTGTACTGAGTGGGGGTGGGTGCTGTGTGTGTGTGCTGTACTGAGTGGGGGTGGGTGCTGTGTGTGTGTGCTGTACTGAGTGGGGGTGGGTGCTGTGTGTGTGTGTGCTGTACTGAGTGGGGGTGGGTGCTGTGTGTGTGTGCTGTACTGAGTGGGGGTGGGTGCTGTGTGTGTGTGCTGTACTGAGTGGGGGTGGGTGCTGTGTGTGTGTGCTGTACTGAGTGGGGGTGGGTGCTGTGTGTGTGTGCTGTACTGAGTGAGGGTGGGTGGTGTGTGTGTGTGCTGTACTGAGTGGGGGTGGGTGCTGTGTGTGTGTGCTGTACTGAGTGGGGGTGGGTGCTGTGTGTGCTGTACTGAGTGGGGGTGGGTGCTGTGTGTGTGTGCTGTACTGAGTGGGGGTGGGTGCTGTGTGTGTGTGTGCTGTACTGAGTGGGGGTGGGTGCTGTGTGTGTGTGTGCTGTACTGAGTGGGGGTGGGTGCTGTGTGTGTGTGCTGTACTGAGTGGGGGTGGGTGCTGTGTGTGTGTGCTGTACTGAGTGAGGGTGGGTGCTGTGTGTGTGTGCTGTACTGAGTGGGGGTGGGTGCTGTGTGTGTGTGCTGTACTGAGTGAGGGTGGGTGGTGTGTGTGTGTGTGCTGTACTGAGTGGGGGTGGGTGCTGTGTGTGTGTGCTGTACTGAGTGAAGGTGGGTGCTGTGTGTGTGTGTGTGTGCTGTACTGAGTGAGGGTGGGTGCTGTGTGTGTGTGCTGTACTGAGTGAGGGTGGGTGGTGTGTGTGTGTGTGCTGTACTGAGTGAGGGTGGGTGCTGTGTGTGTGTGCTGTACTGAGTGAGGGTGGGTGCTGTGTGTGCTGTACTCAGTGGGGGTGGGTGCTGCTGTGTTTGTGTGTGTTGTACTTACTGACAGTAGGTGTAATCAGTGTGTAACTCGTGAGCCGCTATCATTTCTGCAGCATTTTCTGTCTGAAGGTGTTTATGGAAGTTCGTCCTCACTGCAGGAGAACCAGCGGACAGGAACCCGGACAGGAAACAGCCCTCCAACACTGCTGTGTAAACACCACAGAGCCCAGAGTTATTCCCTCTCTCTCTCTCTGTGTGTGTGTGTCTCTCTGTCTGTGTGTGTCTCTCTCTCTGTGTGTGTCTTTCTCTCTCTCTGTGTCTCTCTCTATCCGTGTGTGTCTCTCTCTCTCCCTGTGTGTCTCTCTCTCTATCCGTGTGTCTCTCTCTCCCTCTCCCTGTCCCTCTCTCTATCTGTGTGTGTCTCTCTCTCCCTGTGTGTGTCTCTCTCTCTCTGTCTTTCTCTCCCTGTGTGTGTCTCTCTCTCCGTGTGTGTCTCTCTCTCTGTCTTTCTCTCCCTGTGTGTGTCTCTCTGTCTCTCTCTCCCTGTGTGTGTCTCTCTGTCTCTCTCTCCCTGTGTGTGTCTCTCTGTCTCTCTCTCCCTGTGTGTGTGTCTCTCTGTCTCTCTCTCCCTGTGTGTGTCTCTCTGTCTCTCTCTCCCTGTGTGTGTCTCTCTGTCTCTCTCTCCCTGTGTGTGTCTCTCTCTCTGTCTCTCTCTCCGTGTGTGTGTGTCTCTCTCTCTGTCTCTCTCTCCCTGTGTGTGTGTCTCTCTCTGTCTCTCTCTCCCTGTGTGTGTCTCTCTCTCCCTGTGTGTGTGTGTGTGTCTCTCTCTCTGTCTCTCTCTCCCTGTGTGTGTCTCTCTCTCCCTCTCTCTCCCTGTGTGTGTGTGTCTCTGTCTCTCTCTGTCTCTCTCTCCCTGTGTGTGTGTGTCTCTGTCTCTCTCTCTGTGTAATAAGATCCAGATGACTGAATGTCACTTTTGTCACATGACCTCTCAGTGTAAAAGTCGCTCGGACCGGGTTCTGAAGCGGTTCCGGTTCCGATCTGAAACACTGATATTCGACTGACTGCAAAAGTCGGAAAGCGCGCGCGCGTGTTCAGTCTCTTCCGTAAACACAGCTCCTCGCGCTGCGTCCTCCATCTTAGCTAACAGCTAATCACACTGGGGCTAACAGCTAATCACACTGGGGCTAACAGCTAATCACACTGGGGCTAACAGCTAATCACACTGGGGCTAACAGCTAATCACACTGGGGCTAACAGCTAATCACACTGGGGCTAACAGCTAATCACACTGGGGCTAACAGCTAATCACACTGGGGCTAACAGCTAATCACACTGGGGCTAACAGCTAATCACACTGGGGCTAACAGCTAATCACACTGGGGCTAACAGCTAATCACACTGGGGCTAACTCCCTAATGGCTCCCGGTGTGTGCACTGCAGAGTGAACACGGGGAAACAGTGACACCATTAACAGCACTGAAGCCCACCATCACCACCATCACCACAGCGCGCTGTATGAAAGCAGTGTGAGGGACGAGTCCCGGCTGGAGCACCGGGGGAATTAGCCTCGGCTAAACTGGAGCAGCCTGAAATCTCTCTCTGTGCTAGGCGGCTAACTAAACAGATAAAGTCCAACACTTCACTAAAAGCTAACTTTGCTAACCATGGCACTTGTCTTTTCCCGAAAGCGCGCCTCAGGAAAGGGGAACTTGATATAAACTTTACTGTAGATAAAATAATAATAATAAAAGCGCGAGCCGCTCAGCGCCGCATCCGCCATTTTGTAACTCTTACCTCAGAGCAGAGATGAAATGAGCCGCCGCTCCGTCAGATCTGCGTCTGATTCCTGGACGCAGGAGAGTCGCTAAACTTCACCACACGGACCAGAAGAACCGACCTGCATTGGTATCGGATCAATAAAAGTGATTAATTAGCAGAAGAAAGCTAATGATCCGTGTTTTCACTGCTGGGGCGACAGTGCAGTCGGCACTCCTGCGCCACCTGCCGGCCAGAGACAGAATTACAGAGAATTCGGGCCGCGTCCCAAACACGCTGCGAAAACTCAGCGGAGTGCAGGGTTAGGGAACTGGGCGGAGTGCAGGGTTAGGGAACTGGGCGGAGTGCAGGGTTAGGGAACTGGGCGGAGTGCAGGGTTAGGGAACTGGGCGGAGTGCAGGGTTAGGGAACTCGGCGGAGTGCAGGGTTAGGGAACTGGGCGGAGTGCAGGGTTAGGGAACTCGTCGGAGTGCAGGGTTAGGGAACTGGGCGGAGTGCAGGGTTAGGGAACTGGGCGGAGTGCAGGGTTAGGGAACTCGGCGGAGTGCAGGGTTAGGGAACTGGGCGGAGTGCAGGGTTAGGGAACTCGTCGGAGTGCAGGGTTAGGGAACTGGGCGGAGTGCAGGGTTAGGGAACTGGGCGGAGTGCAGGGTTAGGGAACTCGGCGGAGTGCAGGGTTAGGGAACTCGGCGGAGTGCAGGGTTAGGGAACTCGGCGGAGTGCAGGGTTAGGGAACTCGGCGGAGTGCAGGGTTAGGGAACTCGGCGGAGTGCAGGGTGAGGGAACTCGGCGGAGTGCAGGGTGAGGGAACTCGGCGGAGTGCAGGGTTAGGGAACTGGGCGGAGTGCAGGGTTAGGGAACTCGGCGGAGTGCAGGGTTAGGGAACTGGGCGGAGTGCAGGGTTAGGGAACTGGGCGGAGTGCAGGGTTAGGGAACTGGGCGGAGTGCAGGGTTAGGGAACTCGGCGGAGTGCAGGGTTAGGGAACTGGGCGGAGTGCAGGGTTAGGGAACTCGTCGGAGTGCAGGGTTAGGGAACTCGTCGGAGTGCAGGGTTAGGGAACTCGTCGGAGTGCAGGGTTAGGGAACTGGGCGGAGTGCAGGGTTAGGGAACTCGTCGGAGTGCAGGGTTAGGGGAACTCGTCGGAGTGCAGGGTTAGGGAACTCGTCGGAGTGCAGGGTTAGGGAACTCGTCGGAGTGCAGGGTTAGGGAACTCGTCGGAGTGCAGGGTTAGGGAACTCGGCGGAGTGCAGGGTTAGGGAACTCGTCGGAGTGCAGGGTTAGGGAACTGGGCGGAGTGCAGGGTTAGGGAACTGGGCGGAGTGCAGGGTTAGGGAACTGGGCGGAGTGCAGGGTTAGGGAACTGGTCGGAGTGCAGGGTTAGGGGAACTCGTCGGAGTGCAGGGTTAGGGAACTCGTCGGAGTGCAGGGTTAGGGAACTCGTCGGAGTGCAGGGTTAGGGAACTCGTCGGAGTGCAGGGTTAGGGAACTCGTCGGAGTGCAGGGTTAGGGAACTGGGCGGAGTGCAGGGTTAGGGAACTGGGCGGAGTGCAGGGTTAGGGAACTGGGCGGAGTGCAGGGTTAGGGAACTGGGCGGAGTGCAGGGTTAGGGAACTGGGCGGAGTGCAGGGTTAGGGAACTGGGCGGAGTGCAGGGTTAGGGAACTGGGCGGAGTGCAGGGTTAGGGAACTGGGCGGAGTGCAGGGTTAGGGAACTCGGCGGAGTGCAGGGTTAGGGAACTCGGCGGAGTGCAGGGTTAGGGAACTCGGCGGAGTGCAGGGTTAGGGAACTGGGCGGAGTGCAGGGTTAGGGAACTGGGCGGAGTGCAGGGTTAGGGAACTGGGCGGAGTGCAGGGTTAGGGAACTCGTCGGAGTGCAGGGTTAGGGAACTCGTCGGAGTGCAGGGTTAGGGAACTCGTCGGAGTGCAGGGTTAGGGAACTCGTCGGAGTGCAGGGTTAGGGAACTCGTCGGAGTGCAGGGTTAGGGAACTGGGCGGAGTGCAGGGTTAGGGAACTCGTCGGAGTGCAGGGTTAGGGGAACTCGTCGGAGTGCAGGGTTAGGGAACTCGTCGGAGTGCAGGGTTAGGGGAACTCGTCGGAGTGCAGGGTTAGGGAACTCGTCGGAGTGCAGGGTTAGGGAACTCGTCGGAGTGCAGGGTTAGGGAACTGGGCGGAGTGCAGGGTTAGGGAACTGGGCGGAGTGCAGGGTTAGGGAACTGGGCGGAGTGCAGGGTTAGGGAACTCGGCGGAGTGCAGGGTTAGGGAACTCGGCGGAGTGCAGGGTTAGGGAACTCGGCGGAGTGCAGGGTTAGGGAACTCGGCGGAGTGCAGGGTTAGGGAACTCGGCGGAGTGCAGGGTTAGGGAACTCGGCGGAGTGCAGGGTTAGGGAACTCGGCGGAGTGCAGGGTTAGGGAACTGGGCGGAGTGCAGGGTTAGGGAACTGGGCGGAGTGCAGGGTTAGGGAACTGGGCGGAGTGCAGGGTTAGGGAACTGGGCGGAGTGCAGGGTTAGGGAACTGGGCGGAGTGCAGGGTTAGGGAACTCGTCGGAGTGCAGGGTTAGGGAACTCGTCGGAGTGCAGGGTTAGGGAACTGGGCGGAGTGCAGGGTTAGGGAACTGGGCGGAGTGCAGGGTTAGGGAACTCGTCGGAGTGCAGGGTTAGGGAACTCGTCGGAGTGCAGGGTTAGGGAACTCGGCGGAGTGCAGGGTTAGGGAACTCGTCGGAGTGCAGGGTTAGGGAACTCGTCGGAGTGCAGGGTTAGGGAACTCGTCGGAGTGCAGGGTTAGGGAACTCGTCGGAGTGCAGGGTTAGGGAACTGGGCGGAGTGCAGGGTTAGGGAACTGGGCGGAGTGCAGGGTTAGGGAACTCGTCGGAGTGCAGGGTTAGGGGAACTCGTCGGAGTGCAGGGTTAGGGAACTCGTCGGAGTGCAGGGTTAGGGAACTCGTCGGAGTGCAGGGTTAGGGAACTCGTCGGAGTGCAGGGTTAGGGAACTCGTCGGAGTGCAGGGTTAGGGAACTCGTCGGAGTGCAGGGTTAGGGAACTCGTCGGAGTGCAGGGTTAGGGAACTGGTCGGAGTGCAGGGTTAGGGAACTGGGCGGAGTGCAGGGTTAGGGAACTCGTCGGAGTGCAGGGTTAGGGGAACTCGTCGGAGTGCAGGGTTAGGGAACTCGTCGGAGTGCAGGGTTAGGGAACTCGTCGGAGTGCAGGGTTAGGGAACTCGTCGGAGTGCAGGGTTAGGGAACTCGTCGGAGTGCAGGGTTAGGGAACTGGGCGGAGTGCAGGGTTAGGGAACTGGGCGGAGTGCAGGGTTAGGGAACTGGGCGGAGTGCAGGGTTAGGGAACTGGGCGGAGTGCAGGGTTAGGGAACTGGGCGGAGTGCAGGGTTAGGGAACTCGGCGGAGTGCAGGGTGAGGGAACTCGGCGGAGTGCAGGGTGAGGGAACTCGGCGGGGTGCAGGGTTAGGGAACTCGGCGGGGTGCAGGGTTAGGGAACTCGGCGGGGTGCAGGGTTAGGGAACTCGGCGGGGTGCAGGGTTAGGGAACTCGGCGGGGTGCAGGGTTAGGGAACTCGGCGGAGGGCAGGGTTAGGGGAACTCGGCGGAGTGCAGGGTTAGGGAACTCGGCGGAGTGCAGGGTTAGGGACCTCGGCGGAGTGCAGGGTTAGGGAACTCGGCGGAGTGCAGGGTTAGGGAACTCGGCGGAGGGCAGGGTTAGGGAACTCGGCGGAGGGCAGGGTTAGGGGAACTCGGCGGAGTGCAGGGTTAGGGAACTCGGCGGAGTGCAGGGTTAGGGAACTCGGCGGAGTGCAGGGTTAGGGAACTCGGCGGAGTGCAGGGTTAGGGAACTCGGCGGAGTGCAGGGTTAGGGAACTCGGCGGAGTGCAGGGTTAGGGAACTCGGCGGAGTGCAGGGTTAGGGAACTCGGCGGAGTGCAGGGTTAGGGAACTCGGCGGAGTGCAGGGTTAGGGAACTGGGCGGAGTGCAGGGTTAGGGAACTGGGCGGAGTGCAGGGTTAGGGAACTGGGCGGAGTGCAGGGTTAGGGAACTGGGCGGAGTGCAGGGTTAGGGAACTGGGCGGAGTGCAGGGTTAGGGAACTCGTCGGAGTGCAGGGTTAGGGAACTCGTCGGAGTGCAGGGTTAGGGAACTGGGCGGAGTGCAGGGTTAGGGAACTGGGCGGAGTGCAGGGTTAGGGAACTCGTCGGAGTGCAGGGTTAGGGAACTCGTCGGAGTGCAGGGTTAGGGAACTCGTCGGAGTGCAGGGTTAGGGAACTCGTCGGAGTGCAGGGTTAGGGAACTCGTCGGAGTGCAGGGTTAGGGAACTGGGCGGAGTGCAGGGTTAGGGAACTGGGCGGAGTGCAGGGTTAGGGAACTCGTCGGAGTGCAGGGTTAGGGGAACTCGTCGGAGTGCAGGGTTAGGGAACTCGTCGGAGTGCAGGGTTAGGGAACTCGTCGGAGTGCAGGGTTAGGGAACTCGTCGGAGTGCAGGGTTAGGGAACTCGTCGGAGTGCAGGGTTAGGGAACTCGTCGGAGTGCAGGGTTAGGGAACTGGTCGGAGTGCAGGGTTAGGGAACTGGTCGGAATGCAGGGTTAGGGAACTGGGCGGAGTGCAGGGTTAGGGAACTCGTCGGAGTGCAGGGTTAGGGGAACTCGTCGGAGTGCAGGGTTAGGGAACTCGGCGGAGTGCAGGGTTAGGGAACTGGGCGGAGTGCAGGGTTAGGGAACTGGGCGGAGTGCAGGGTTAGGGAACTGGGCGGAGTGCAGGGTTAGGGAACTGGGCGGAGTGCAGGGTTAGGGAACTGGGCGGAGTGCAGGGTTAGGGAACTGGGCGGAGTGCAGGGTTAGGGAACTCGGCGGAGTGCAGGGTGAGGGAACTCGGCGGAGTGCAGGGTTAGGGAACTCGGCGGAGTGCAGGGTTAGGGAACTCGGCGGAGTGCAGGGTTAGGGAACTCGGCGGAGTGCAGGGTTAGGGAACTCGGCGGAGTGCAGGGTTAGGGAACTCGGCGGAGGGCAGGGTTAGGGGAACTCGGCGGAGGGCAGGGTTAGGGAACTCGGCGGAGTGCAGGGTTAGGGAACTCGGCGGAGTGCAGGGTTAGGGAACTCGGCGGAGGGCAGGGTTAGGGAACTCGGCGGAGGGCAGGGTTAGGGAACTCGGCGGAGGGCAGGGTTAGGGGAACTCGGCGGAGGGCAGGGTTAGGGAACTCGGCGGAGTGCAGGGTTAGGGAACTCGGCGGAGTGCAGGGTTAGGGAACTCGGCGGAGTGCAGGGTTAGGGAACTCGGCGGAGTGCAGGGTTAGGGAACTCGGCGGAGTGCAGGGTTAGGGAACTCGGCGGAGTGCAGGGTTAGGGAACTCGGCGGAGTGCAGGGTTAGGGAACTCGGCGGAGTGCAGGGTTAGGGAACTCGGCGGAGTGCAGGGTTAGGGAACTCGGCGGAGTGCAGGGTTAGGGAACTCGGCGGAGTGCAGGGTTAGGGAACTCGGCGGAGTGCAGGGTTAGGGGAACTCGGCGGAGTGCAGGGTTAGGGGAACTCGGCGGAGTGCAGGGTTAGGGAACTCGGCGGAGTGCAGGGTTAGGGAACTCGGCGGAGGGCAGGGATAGGGAACTCGGCGGAGGGCAGGGTTAGGGAACTCGGCGGAGGGCAGGGTTAGGGGAACTCGGCGGAGTGCAGGGTTAGGGAACTCGGCGGAGTGCAGGGTTAGGGAACTCGGCGGAGTGCAGGGTTAGGGAACTCGGCGGAGTGCAGGGTTAGGGAACTCGGCGGAGTGCAGGGTTAGGGAACTCGGCGGAGTGCAGGGTTAGGGAACTCGGCGGAGTGCAGGGTTAGGGAACTCGGCGGAGTGCAGGGTTAGGGGAACTCGGCGGAGTGCAGGGTTAGGGAACTCGGCGGAGTGCAGGGTTAGGGAACTCGGCGGAGTGCAGGGTTAGGGAACTCGGCGGAGTGCAGGGTTAGGGAACTCGGCGGAGGGCAGGGTTAGGGGAACTCGGCGGAGTGCAGGGTTAGGGAACTCGGCGGAGTGCAGGGTTAGGGAACTCGGCGGAGTGCAGGGTTAGGGAACTCGGCGGAGTGCAGGGTTAGGGAACTCGGCGGAGTGCAGGGTTAGGGAACTCGGCGGAGTGCAGGGTTAGGGAACTCGGCGGAGTGCAGGGTTAGGGAACTCGGCGGAGTGCAGGGTTAGGGGAACTCGGCGGAGTGCAGGGTTAGGGTTAGGGAACTCGGCAGAGTGCAGGGTTAGGGAACTCGGCGGAGTGCAGGGTTAGGGAACTCGGCGGAGTGCAGGGTTAGGGGAACTCGGCGGAGTGCAGGGTTAGGGAACTCGTCGGAGTGCAGGGTTAGGGAACTCGTCGGAGTGCAGGGTTAGGGAACTGGGCGGAGTGCAGGGTTAGGGAACTCGTCGGAGTGCAGGGTTAGGGGAACTCGTCGGAGTGCAGGGTTAGGGAACTCGTCGGAGTGCAGGGTTAGGGAACTCGTCGGAGTGCAGGGTTAGGGAACTCGTCGGAGTGCAGGGTTAGGGAACTCGTCGGAGTGCAGGGTTAGGGAACTGGGCGGAGTGCAGGGTTAGGGAACTGGGCGGAGTGCAGGGTTAGGGAACTGGGCGGAGTGCAGGGTTAGGGAACTGGGCGGAGTGCAGGGTTAGGGAACTGGGCGGAGTGCAGGGTTAGGGAACTGGGCGGAGTGCAGGGTTAGGGAACTGGGCGGAGTGCAGGGTTAGGGAACTCGGCGGAGTGCAGGGTGAGGGAACTCGGCGGAGTGCAGGGTTAGGGAACTCGGCGGAGTGCAGGGTTAGGGAACTCGGCGGAGTGCAGGGTTAGGGAACTCGGCGGAGTGCAGGGTTAGGGAACTCGGCGGAGTGCAGGGTTAGGGAACTCGGCGGAGTGCAGGGTTAGGGAACTCGGCGGAGTGCAGGGTTAGGGGAACTCGGCGGAGTGCAGGGTTAGGGGAACTCGGCGGAGTGCAGGGTTAGGGAACTCGGCGGAGTGCAGGGTTAGGGAACTCGGCGGAGTGCAGGGTTAGGGAACTCGGCGGAGGGCAGGGTTAGGGAACTCGGCGGAGGGCAGGGTTAGGGGAACTCGGCGGAGTGCAGGGTTAGGGAACTCGGCGGAGTGCAGGGTTAGGGAACTCGGCGGAGTGCAGGGTTAGGGAACTCGGCGGAGTGCAGGGTTAGGGAACTCGGCGGAGTGCAGGGTTAGGGAACTCGGCGGAGTGCAGGGTTAGGGAACTCGGCGGAGTGCAGGGTTAGGGAACTCGGCGGAGTGCAGGGTTAGGGAACTCGGCGGAGTGCAGGGTTAGGGGAACTCGGCGGAGTGCAGGGTTAGGGTTAGGGAACTCGGCAGAGTGCAGGGTTAGGGAACTCGGCGGAGTGCAGGGTTAGGGAACTCGGCGGAGTGCAGGGTTAGGGAACTCGGCGGAGTGCAGGGTTAGGGGAACTCGGCGGAGTGCAGGGTTAGGGAACTCGGCGGAGTGCAGGGTTAGGGAACTCGGCGGAGTGCAGGGTTAGGGAACTCGGCGGAGTGCAGGGTTAGGGAACTCGGCGGAGTGCAGGGTTAGGGAACTCGGCGGAGTGCAGGGTTAGGGAACTCGGCGGAGTGCAGGGTTAGGGAACTCGGCGGAGTGCAGGGTTAGGGAACTCGGCGGAGTGCAGGGTTAGGGAACTCGGCGGAGTGCAGGGTTAGGGAACTCGGCGGAGTGCAGGGTTAGGGAACTCGGCGGAGTGCAGGGTTAGGGGAACTCGGCGGAGTGCAGGGTTAGGGGAACTCGGCGGAGTGCAGGGTTAGGGGAACTCGGCGGAGTGCAGGGTTAGGGAACTCGGCGGAGTGCAGGGTTAGGGAACTCGGCGGAGTGCAGGGTCAAGGGAACTCGGCGGAGTGCAGGGTCAGGGGAACTCGGCGGAGTGCAGGGTTAGGGTTAGGGAACTCGGCAGAGTGCAGGGTTAGGGTTAGGGAACTCGGCGGAGTGCAGGGTTAGGGAACTCGGCGGAGTGCAGGGTTAGGGGAACTCGGCGGAGTGCAGGGTTAGGGAACTCGGCGGAGTGCAGGGTTAGGGAACTCGGCGGAGTGCAGGGTTAGGGAACTCGGCGGAGTGCAGGGTTAGGGAACTCGGCGGAGTGCAGGGTTAGGGAACTCGGCGGAGTGCAGGGTTAGGGAACTCGGCGGAGTGCAGGGTTAGGGAACTCGGCGGAGTGCAGGGTTAGGGAACTCGGCGGAGTGCAGGGTTAGGGAACTCGGCGGAGTGCAGGGTTAGGGAACTCGGCGGAGTGCAGGGTTAGGGAACTCGGCGGAGTGCAGGGTTAGGGAACTCGGCGGAGTGCAGGGTTAGGGGAACTCGGCGGAGTGCAGGGTTAGGGGAACTCGGCGGAGTGCAGGGTTAGGGGAACTCGGCGGAGTGCAGGGTTAGGGAACTCGGCGGAGTGCAGGGTTAGGGAACTCGGCGGAGTGCAGGGTCAAGGGAACTCGGCGGAGTGCAGGGTCAGGGGAACTCGGCGGAGTGCAGGGTTAGGGAACTCGGCGGAGTGCAGGGTTAGGGAACTCGGCGGAGTCCAGGGTTAGGGAACTCGGCGGAGTGCAGGGTTAGGGGAACTCGGCGGAGTGCAGGGTTAGGGTTAGGGAACTCGGCAGAGTGCAGGGTTAGGGTTAGGGAACTCGGCGGAGTGCAGGGTTAGGGAACTCGGCGGAGTGCAGGGTTAGGGGAACTCGGCGGAGTGCAGGGTTAGGGAACTCGGCGGAGTGCAGGGTTAGGGAACTCGGCGGAGTGCAGGGTTAGGGAACTCGGCGGAGTGCAGGGTTAGGGAACTCGGCGGAGTGCAGGGTTAGGGAACTCGGCGGAGTGCAGGGTTAGGGAACTCGGCGGAGTGCAGGGTTAGGGAACTCGGCGGAGTGCAGGGTTAGGGAACTCGGCGGAGTGCATGATTAGGGGAACTCGGCGGAGTGCAGGGTCAGGGAACTCGGCGGAGTGCAGGGTCAGGGAACTCGGCGGAGTGCAGGGTCAGGGAACTCGGCGGAGTGCAGGGTGAGGGAACTCGGCGGAGTGCAGGGTGAGGGAACTCGGCGGAGTGCAGGGTGAGGGAACTCGGCGGAGTGCAGGGTGAGGGAACTCGGCGGAGTGCAGGGTGAGGGAACTCGGCGGAGTGCAGGGTGAGGGAACTCGGCGGAGTGCAGGGTGAGGGAACTCGGCGGAGTGCAGGGTGAGGGAACTCGGCGGAGTGCAGGGTGAGGGAACTCGGCGGAGTGCAGGGTTAGGGGAACTCGGCGGAGTGCAGGGTTAGGGGAACTCGGCGGAGTGCAGGGTTAGGGAACTCGGCGGAGTGCAGGGTTAGGGAACTCGGCGGAGTGCAGGGTTAGGGAACTCGGCGGAGGGCAGGGTTAGGGAACTCGGCGGAGGGCAGGGTTAGGGGAACTCGGCGGAGGGCAGGGTTAGGGAACTCGGCGGAGTGCAGGGTTAGGGAACTCGGCGGAGTGCAGGGTTAGGGAACTCGGCGGAGTGCAGGGTTAGGGAACTCGGCGGAGTGCAGGGTTAGGGAACTCGGCGGAGTGCAGGGTTAGGGAACTCGGCGGAGTGCAGGGTTAGGGAACTCGGCGGAGTGCAGGGTTAGGGAACTCGGCGGAGTGCAGGGTTAGGGAACTCGGCGGAGTGCAGGGTTAGGGGAACTCGGCGGAGTGCAGGGTTAGGGTTAGGGAACTCGGCAGAGTGCAGGGTTAGGGAACTCGGCGGAGTGCAGGGTTAGGGAACTCGGCGGAGTGCAGGGTTAGGGGAACTCGGCGGAGTGCAGGGTTAGGGAACTCGGCGGAGTGCAGGGTTAGGGAACTCGGCGGAGTGCAGGGTTAGGGAACTCGGCGGAGTGCAGGGTTAGGGAACTCGGCGGAGTGCAGGGTTAGGGAACTCGGCGGAGTGCAGGGTTAGGGAACTCGGCGGAGTGCAGGGTTAGGGAACTCGGCGGAGTGCAGGGTTAGGGAACTCGGCGGAGTGCAGGGTTAGGGAACTCGGCGGAGTGCAGGGTTAGGGAACTCGGCGGAGTGCAGGGTTAGGGAACTCGGCGGAGTGCAGGGTTAGGGAACTCGGCGGAGTGCAGGGTTAGGGGAACTCGGCGGAGTGCAGGGTTAGGGGAACTCGGCGGAGTGCAGGGTTAGGGGAACTCGGCGGAGTGCAGGGTTAGGGAACTCGGCGGAGTGCAGGGTTAGGGAACTCGGCGGAGTGCAGGGTCAAGGGAACTCGGCGGAGTGCAGGGTCAGGGGAACTCGGCGGAGTGCAGGGTTAGGGTTAGGGAACTCGGCAGAGTGCAGGGTTAGGGTTAGGGAACTCGGCGGAGTGCAGGGTTAGGGAACTCGGCGGAGTGCAGGGTTAGGGGAACTCGGCGGAGTGCAGGGTTAGGGAACTCGGCGGAGTGCAGGGTTAGGGAACTCGGCGGAGTGCAGGGTTAGGGAACTCGGCGGAGTGCAGGGTTAGGGAACTCGGCGGAGTGCAGGGTTAGGGAACTCGGCGGAGTGCAGGGTTAGGGAACTCGGCGGAGTGCAGGGTTAGGGAACTCGGCGGAGTGCAGGGTTAGGGAACTCGGCGGAGTGCAGGGTTAGGGAACTCGGCGGAGTGCAGGGTTAGGGAACTCGGCGGAGTGCAGGGTTAGGGAACTCGGCGGAGTGCAGGGTTAGGGGAACTCGGCGGAGTGCAGGGTTAGGGGAACTCGGCGGAGTGCAGGGTTAGGGGAACTCGGCGGAGTGCAGGGTTAGGGAACTCGGCGGAGTGCAGGGTCAAGGGAACTCGGCGGAGTGCAGGGTCAAGGGAACTCGGCGGAGTGCAGGGTCAGGGGAACTCGGCGGAGTGCAGGGTTAGGGAACTCGGCGGAGTGCAGGGTTAGGGAACTCGGCGGAGTCCAGGGTTAGGGAACTCGGCGGAGTGCAGGGTTAGGGGAACTCGGCGGAGTGCAGGGTTAGGGTTAGGGAACTCGGCAGAGTGCAGGGTTAGGGTTAGGGAACTCGGCGGAGTGCAGGGTTAGGGAACTCGGCGGAGTGCAGGGTTAGGGGAACTCGGCGGAGTGCAGGGTTAGGGAACTCGGAGGAGTGCAGGGTTAGGGAACTCGGCGGAGTGCAGGGTTAGGGAACTCGGCGGAGTGCAGGGTTAGGGAACTCGGCGGAGTGCAGGGTTAGGGAACTCGGCGGAGTGCAGGGTTAGGGAACTCGGCGGAGTGCAGGGTTAGGGAACTCGGCGGAGTGCAGGGTTAGGGAACTCGGCGGAGTGCATGATTAGGGGAACTCGGCGGAGTGCAGGGTCAGGGAACTCGGCGGAGTGCAGGGTCAGGGAACTCGGCGGAGTGCAGGGTCAGGGAACTCGGCGGAGTGCAGGGTCAGGGAACTCGGCGGAGTGCAGGGTCAGGGAACTCGGCGGAGTGCAGGGTGAGGGAACTCGGCGGAGTGCAGGGTGAGGGAACTCGGCGGAGTGCAGGGTGAGGGAACTCGGCGGAGTGCAGGGTGAGGGAACTCGGCGGAGTGCAGGGTGAGGGAACTCGGCGGAGTGCAGGGTGAGGGAACTCGGCGGAGTGCAGGGTGAGGGAACTCGGCGGAGTGCAGGGTGAGGGAACTCGGCGGAGTGCAGGGTTAGGGAACTGGGCGGAGTGCAGGGTTAGGGAACTGGGCGGAGTGCAGGGTTAGGGAACTGGGCGGAGTGCAGGGTTAGGGAACTGGGCGGAGTGCAGGGTTAGGGAACTGGGCGGAGTGCAGGGTTAGGGAACTGGGCGGAGTGCAGGGTTAGGGAACTGGGCGGAGTGCAGGGTTAGGGAACTCGTCGGAGTGCAGGGTTAGGGAACTCGTCGGAGTGCAGGGTTAGGGAACTCGTCGGAGTGCAGGGTTAGGGAACTCGTCGGAGTGCAGGGTTAGGGAACTCGTCGGAGTGCAGGGTTAGGGAACTCGTCGGAGTGCAGGGTTAGGGAACTGGGCGGAGTGCAGGGTTAGGGAACTCGTCGGAGTGCAGGGTTAGGGAACTCGTCGGACTGCAGGGTTAGGGAACTCGTCGGAGTGCAGGGTTAGGGGAACTCGGCGGAGTGCAGGGTTAGGGGAACTCGGCGGAGTGCAGGGTTAGGGGAACTCGGCGGAGTGCAGGGTTAGGGAACTCGGCGGAGTGCAGGGTTAGGGAACTCGGCGGAGTGCAGGGTCAAGGGAACTCGGCGGAGTGCAGGGTCAGGGGAACTCGGCGGAGTGCAGGGTTAGGGTTAGGGAACTCGGCAGAGTGCAGGGTTAGGGTTAGGGAACTCGGCGGAGTGCAGGGTTAGGGAACTCGGCGGAGTGCAGGGTTAGGGGAACTCGGCGGAGTGCAGGGTTAGGGAACTCGGCGGAGTGCAGGGTTAGGGAACTCGGCGGAGTGCAGGGTTAGGGAACTCGGCGGAGTGCAGGGTTAGGGAACTCGGCGGAGTGCAGGGTTAGGGAACTCGGCGGAGTGCAGGGTTAGGGAACTCGGCGGAGTGCAGGGTTAGGGAACTCGGCGGAGTGCAGGGTTAGGGAACTCGGCGGAGTGCAGGGTTAGGGAACTCGGCGGAGTGCAGGGTTAGGGAACTCGGCGGAGTGCAGGGTTAGGGAACTCGGCGGAGTGCAGGGTTAGGGGAACTCGGCGGAGTGCAGGGTTAGGGGAACTCGGCGGAGTGCAGGGTTAGGGGAACTCGGCGGAGTGCAGGGTTAGGGAACTCGGCGGAGTGCAGGGTTAGGGAACTCGGCGGAGTGCAGGGTCAAGGGAACTCGGCGGAGTGCAGGGTCAGGGGAACTCGGCGGAGTGCAGGGTTAGGGAACTCGGCGGAGTGCAGGGTTAGGGAACTCGGCGGAGTCCAGGGTTAGGGAACTCGGCGGAGTGCAGGGTTAGGGGAACTCGGCGGAGTGCAGGGTTAGGGTTAGGGAACTCGGCAGAGTGCAGGGTTAGGGTTAGGGAACTCGGCGGAGTGCAGGGTTAGGGAACTCGGCGGAGTGCAGGGTTAGGGGAACTCGGCGGAGTGCAGGGTTAGGGAACTCGGAGGAGTGCAGGGTTAGGGAACTCGGCGGAGTGCAGGGTTAGGGAACTCGGCGGAGTGCAGGGTTAGGGAACTCGGCGGAGTGCAGGGTTAGGGAACTCGGCGGAGTGCAGGGTTAGGGAACTCGGCGGAGTGCAGGGTTAGGGAACTCGGCGGAGTGCAGGGTTAGGGAACTCGGCGGAGTGCATGATTAGGGGAACTCGGCGGAGTGCAGGGTCAGGGAACTCGGCGGAGTGCAGGGTCAGGGAACTCGGCGGAGTGCAGGGTCAGGGAACTCGGCGGAGTGCAGGGTCAGGGAACTCGGCGGAGTGCAGGGTCAGGGAACTCGGCGGAGTGCAGGGTGAGGGAACTCGGCGGAGTGCAGGGTGAGGGAACTCGGCGGAGTGCAGGGTGAGGGAACTCGGCGGAGTGCAGGGTGAGGGAACTCGGCGGAGTGCAGGGTGAGGGAACTCGGCGGAGTGCAGGGTGAGGGAACTCGGCGGAGTGCAGGGTGAGGGAACTCGGCGGAGTGCAGGGTGAGGGAACTCGGCGGAGTGCAGGGTGAGGGAACTCGGCGGAGTGCAGGGTGAGGGAACTCGGCGGAGTGCAGGGTGAGGGAACTCGGCGGAGTGCAGGGTGAGGGAACTCGGCGGAGTGCAGGGTGAGGGAACTCGGCGGAGTGCAGGGTTAGGGAACTGGGCGGAGTGCAGGGTTAGGGAACTGGGCGGAGTGCAGGGTTAGGGAACTGGGCGGAGTGCAGGGTTAGGGAACTGGGCGGAGTGCAGGGTTAGGGAACTGGGCGGAGTGCAGGGTTAGGGAACTGGGCGGAGTGCAGGGTTAGGGAACTGGGCGGAGTGCAGGGTTAGGGAACTCGGCGGAGTGCAGGGTTAGGGAACTCGGCGGAGTGCAGGGTTAGGGAACTCGGCGGAGTGCAGGGTTAGGGAACTGGGCGGAGTGCAGGGTTAGGGAACTGGGCGGAGTGCAGGGTTAGGGAACTGGGCGGAGTGCAGGGTTAGGGAACTGGGCGGAGTGCAGGGTTAGGGAACTGGGCGGAGTGCAGGGTTAGGGAACTGGGCGGAGTGCAGGGTTAGGGAACTGGGCGGAGTGCAGGGTTAGGGAACTGGGCGGAGTGCAGGGTTAGGGAACTCGTCGGAGTGCAGGGTTAGGGAACTCGTCGGAGTGCAGGGTTAGGGAACTCGTCGGAGTGCAGGGTTAGGGAACTCGTCGGAGTGCAGGGTTAGGGAACTCGTCGGAGTGCAGGGTTAGGGAACTCGTCGGAGTGCAGGGTTAGGGAACTGGGCGGAGTGCAGGGTTAGGGAACTCGTCGGAGTGCAGGGTTAGGGGAACTCGTCGGACTGCAGGGTTAGGGAACTCGTCGGAGTGCAGGGTTAGGGAACTCGTCGGAGTGCAGGGTTAGGGAACTCGTCGGAGTGCAGGGTTAGGGAACTCGTCGGAGTGCAGGGTTAGGGAACTGGGCGGAGTGCAGGGTTAGGGAACTCGTCGGAGTGCAGGGTTAGGGAACTGGGCGGAGTGCAGGGTTAGGGAACTGGGCGGAGTGCAGGGTTAGGGAACTGGGCGGAGTGCAGGGTTAGGGAACTGGGCGGAGTGCAGGGTTAGGGAACTCGGCGGAGTGCAGGGTTAGGGAACTCGGCGGAGTGCAGGGTTAGGGAACTCGGCGGAGTGCAGGGTTAGGGAACTCGGCGGAGTGCAGGGTTAGGGAACTCGGCGGAGTGCAGGGTTAGGAAACTCGGCGGAGTGCAGGGTGATGGAACTCGGCGGAGTGCAGGGTTAGGGAACTCGGCGGAGTGCAGGGTTAGGGAACTCGGCGGAGTGCAGGGTTAGGAAACTCGGCGGAGTGCAGGGTTAGGAAACTCGGCGGAGTGCAGGGTTAGGGAACTCGGCGGAGTGCAGGGTTAGGGAACTCGGCGGAGTGCAGGGTTAGGAAACTCGGCGGAGTGCAGGGTTAGGGAACTCGGCGGAGTGCAGGGTTAGGGAACTCGGCGGAGTGCAGGGTTAGGGAACTCGGCGGAGTGCAGGGTTAGGGAACTCGGCGGAGTGCAGGGTTAGGGAACTCGGCGGAGTGCAGGGTTAGGGAACTCGGCGGAGTGCAGGGTTAGGGGAACTCGGCGGAGTGCAGGGTTAGGGGAACTCGGCGGAGTGCAGGGTTAGGGGAACTCGGCGGAGTGCAGGGTTAGGGAACTCGGCGGAGTGCAGGGTTAGGGAACTCGGCGGAGTGCAGGGTTAGGGAACTCGGCGGAGTGCAGGGTTAGGGAACTCGGCGGAGTGCAGGGTTAGGGAACTCGGCGGAGTGCAGGGTTAGGGAACTCGTCGGAGTGCAGGGTTAGGGAACTCGTCGGAGTGCAGGGTTAGGGAACTCGTCGGAGTGCAGGGTTAGGGAACTCGTCGGAGTGCAGGGTTAGGGAACTCGTCGGAGTGCAGGGTTAGGGAACTCGTCGGAGTGCAGGGTTAGGGAACTCGTCGGAGTGCAGGGTTAGGGAACTGGGCGGAGTGCAGGGTTAGGGAACTCGTCGGAGTGCAGGGTTAGGGGAACTCGTCGGAGTGCAGGGTTAGGGAACTCGTCGGAGTGCAGGGTTAGGGAACTCGTCGGAGTGCAGGGTTAGGGAACTCGTCGGAGTGCAGGGTTAGGGAACTCGTCGGAGTGCAGGGTTAGGGAACTGGGCGGAGTGCAGGGTTAGGGAACTGGGCGGAGTGCAGGGTTAGGGAACTGGGCGGAGTGCAGGGTTAGGGAACTGGGCGGAGTGCAGGGTTAGGGAACTGGGCGGAGTGCAGGGTTAGGGAACTCGGCGGAGTGCAGGGTGAGGGAACTCGGCGGAGTGCAGGGTTAGGGAACTCGGCGGAGTGCAGGGTTAGGGAACTCGGCGGAGTGCAGGGTTAGGGAACTCGGCGGAGTGCAGGGTTAGGGAACTCGGCGGAGTGCAGGGTTAGGGAACTCGGCGGAGTGCAGGGTTAGGGAACTCGGCGGAGTGCAGGGTTAGGGAACTCGGCGGAGTGCAGGGTTAGGGAACTCGGCGGAGTGCAGGGTTAGGGAACTCGGCGGAGTGCAGGGTTAGGGAACTCGGCGGAGTGCAGGGTTAGGGAACTCGGCGGAGTGCAGGGTTAGGGAACTCGGCGGAGTGCAGGGTTAGGGAACTCGGCGGAGTGCAGGGTTAGGGAACTCGGCGGAGTGCAGGGTTAGGGAACTCGGCGGAGTGCAGGGTTAGGGAACTCGGCGGAGTGCAGGGTTAGGGAACTCGGCGGAGTGCAGGGTTAGGGGAACTCGGCGGAGTGCAGGGTTAGGGGAACTCGGCGGAGTGCAGGGTTAGGGGAACTCGGCGGAGTGCAGGGTTAGGGGAACTCGGCGGAGTGCAGGGTTAGGGAACTCGGCGGAGTGCAGGGTTAGGGAACTCGGCGGAGTGCAGGGTTAGGGAACTCGGCGGAGTGCAGGGTTAGGGAACTCGGCGGAGGGCAGGGTTAGGGAACTCGGCGGAGGGCAGGGTTAGGGGAACTCGGCGGAGTGCAGGGTTAGGGAACTCGGCGGAGTGCAGGGTTAGGGAACTCGGCGGAGTGCAGGGTTAGGGAACTCGGCGGAGTGCAGGGTTAGGGAACTCGGCGGAGTGCAGGGTTAGGGAACTCGGCGGAGTGCAGGGTGAGGGAACTGGGCGGAGTGCAGGGTCAGGGAACTGGGCGGAGTGCAGGGTCAGGGAACTGGGCGGAGTGCAGGGTCAGGGAACTGGGCGGAGTGCAGGGTTAGGGAACTGGGCGGAGTGCAGGGTTAGGGAACTGGGCGGAGTGCAGGGTTAGGGAACTCGTCGGAGTGCAGGGTTAGGGAACTCGTCGGAGTGCAGGGTTAGGGAACTCGTCGGAGTGCAGGGTTAGGGAACTCGTCGGAGTGCAGGGTTAGGGAACTCGTCGGAGTGCAGGGTTAGGGAACTCGTCGGAGTGCAGGGTTAGGGAACTCGTCGGAGTGCAGGGTTAGGGAACTGGGCGGAGTGCAGGGTTAGGGAACTCGTCGGAGTGCAGGGTTAGGGGAACTCGTCGGAGTGCAGGGTTAGGGAACTCGGCGGAGTGCAGGGTTAGGGAACTCGGCGGAGTGCAGGGTTAGGGAACTCGGCGGAGTGCAGGGTTAGGGAACTCGGCGGAGTGCAGGGTTAGGGAACTCGGCGGAGTGCAGGGTTAGGAAACTCGGCGGAGTGCAGGGTGATGGAACTCGGCGGAGTGCAGGGTTAGGGAACTCGGCGGAGTGCAGGGTTAGGGAACTCGGCGGAGTGCAGGGTTAGGAAACTCGGCGGAGTGCAGGGTTAGGAAACTCGGCGGAGTGCAGGGTTAGGGAACTCGGCGGAGTGCAGGGTTAGGAAACTCGGCGGAGTGCAGGGTTAGGAAACTCGGCGGAGTGCAGGGTTAGGGAACTCGTCGGAGTGCAGGGTTAGGGAACTCGTCGGAGTGCAGGGTTAGGGAACTCGTCGGAGTGCAGGGTTAGGGAACTCGTCGGAGTGCAGGGTTAGGGAACTGGGCGGAGTGCAGGGTTAGGGAACTCGTCGGAGTGCAGGGTTAGGGAACTCGTCGGAGTGCAGGGTTAGGGAACTCGTCGGAGTGCAGGGTTAGGGGAACTCGTCGGAGTGCAGGGTTAGGGAACTCGTCGGAGTGCAGGGTTAGGGAACTCGTCGGAGTGCAGGGTTAGGGAACTCGTCGGAGTGCAGGGTTAGGGAACTCGTCGGAGTGCAGGGTTAGGGAACTGGGCGGAGTGCAGGGTTAGGGAACTCGTCGGAGTGCAGGGTTAGGGAACTGGGCGGAGTGCAGGGTTAGGGAACTGGGCGGAGTGCAGGGTTAGGGAACTGGGCGGAGTGCAGGGTTAGGGAACTGGGCGGAGTGCAGGGTTAGGGAACTCGGCGGAGTGCAGGGTTAGGGAACTCGGCGGAGTGCAGGGTTAGGGAACTCGGCGGAGTGCAGGGTTAGGGAACTCGGCGGAGTGCAGGGTTAGGGAACTCGGCGGAGTGCAGGGTTAGGAAACTCGGCGGAGTGCAGGGTGATGGAACTCGGCGGAGTGCAGGGTTAGGGAACTCGGCGGAGTGCAGGGTTAGGGAACTCGGCGGAGTGCAGGGTTAGGAAACTCGGCGGAGTGCAGGGTTAGGAAACTCGGCGGAGTGCAGGGTTAGGGAACTCGGCGGAGTGCAGGGTTAGGAAACTCGGCGGAGTGCAGGGTTAGGAAACTCGGCGGAGTGCAGGGTTAGGGAACTCGGCGGAGTGCAGGGTTAGGGAACTCGGCGGAGTGCAGGGTTAGGGAACTCGGCGGAGTGCAGGGTTAGGGAACTCGGCGGAGTGCAGGGTTAGGGAACTCGGCGGAGTGCAGGGTTAGGGAACTCGGCGGAGTGCAGGGTTAGGGGAACTCGGCGGAGTGCAGGGTTAGGGGAACTCGGCGGAGTGCAGGGTTAGGGGAACTCGGCGGAGTGCAGGGTTAGGGAACTCGGCGGAGTGCAGGGTTAGGGAACTCGGCGGAGTGCAGGGTTAGGGAACTCGGCGGAGTGCAGGGTTAGGGAACTCGGCGGAGTGCAGGGTTAGGGAACTCGGCGGAGTGCAGGGTTAGGGAACTCGGCGGAGTGCAGGGTTAGGGAACTCGGCGGAGTGCAGGGTTAGGGAACTCGTCGGAGTGCAGGGTTAGGGAACTCGTCGGAGTGCAGGGTTAGGGAACTCGTCGGAGTGCAGGGTTAGGGAACTCGTCGGAGTGCAGGGTTAGGGAACTCGTCGGAGTGCAGGGTTAGGGAACTCGTCGGAGTGCAGGGTTAGGGAACTGGGCGGAGTGCAGGGTTAGGGAACTCGTCGGAGTGCAGGGTTAGGGGAACTCGTCGGAGTGCAGGGTTAGGGAACTCGTCGGAGTGCAGGGTTAGGGAACTCGTCGGAGTGCAGGGTTAGGGAACTCGTCGGAGTGCAGGGTTAGGGAACTCGTCGGAGTGCAGGGTTAGGGAACTGGGCGGAGTGCAGGGTTAGGGAACTGGGCGGAGTGCAGGGTTAGGGAACTGGGCGGAGTGCAGGGTTAGGGAACTGGGCGGAGTGCAGGGTTAGGGAACTGGGCGGAGTGCAGGGTTAGGGAACTGGGCGGAGTGCAGGGTTAGGGAACTCGGCGGAGTGCAGGGTGAGGGAACTCGGCGGAGTGCAGGGTTAGGGAACTCGGCGGAGTGCAGGGTTAGGGAACTCGGCGGAGTGCAGGGTTAGGGAACTCGGCGGAGTGCAGGGTTAGGGAACTCGGCGGAGTGCAGGGTTAGGGAACTCGGCGGAGTGCAGGGTTAGGGAACTCGGCGGAGTGCAGGGTTAGGGAACTCGGCGGAGTGCAGGGTTAGGGAACTCGGCGGAGTGCAGGGTTAGGGAACTCGGCGGAGTGCAGGGTTAGGGAACTCGGCGGAGTGCAGGGTTAGGGAACTCGGCGGAGTGCAGGGTTAGGGAACTCGGCGGAGTGCAGGGTTAGGGAACTCGGCGGAGTGCAGGGTTAGGGAACTCGGCGGAGTGCAGGGTTAGGGAACTCGGCGGAGTGCAGGGTTAGGGGAACTCGGCGGAGTGCAGGGTTAGGGGAACTCGGCGGAGTGCAGGGTTAGGGGAACTCGGCGGAGTGCAGGGTTAGGGAACTCGGCGGAGTGCAGGGTTAGGGAACTCGGCGGAGTGCAGGGTTAGGGAACTCGGCGGAGTGCAGGGTTAGGGAACTCGGCGGAGGGCAGGGTTAGGGAACTCGGCGGAGGGCAGGGTTAGGGGAACTCGGCGGAGTGCAGGGTTAGGGAACTCGGCGGAGTGCAGGGTTAGGGAACTCGGCGGAGTGCAGGGTTAGGGAACTCGGCGGAGTGCAGGGTTAGGGAACTCGGCGGAGTGCAGGGTTAGGGAACTCGGCGGAGTGCAGGGTGAGGGAACTCGGCGGAGTGCAGGGTTAGGGAACTCGGCGGAGTGCAGGGTTAGGGAACTCGGCGGAGTGCAGGGTTAGGGAACTCGGCGGAGTGCAGGGTTAGGGAACTCGGCGGAGGGCAGGGTTAGGGGAACTCGGCGGAGTGCAGGGTTAGGGAACTCGGCGGAGTGCAGGGTTAGGGAACTCGGCGGAGTGCAGGGTTAGGGAACTCGGCGGAGTGCAGGGTTAGGGAACTCGGCGGAGTGCAGGGTTAGGGGAACTCGGCGGAGTGCAGGGTTAGGGTTAGGGAACTCGGCAGAGTGCAGGGTTAGGGAACTCGGCGGAGTGCAGGGTTAGGGAACTCGGCGGAGTGCAGGGTGATGGAACTCGGCGGAGTGCAGGGTTAGGGAACTCGGCGGAGTGCAGGGTTAGGGAACTCGGCGGAGTGCAGGGTTAGGGAACTCGGCGGAGTGCAGGGTTAGGGAACTCGGCGGAGTGCAGGGTTAGGGAACTCGGCGGAGTGCAGGGTTAGGGTTAGGAAACTCGGCGGAGTGCAGGGTTAGGAAACTCGGCGGAGTGCAGGGTTAGGGAACTCGGCGGAGTGCAGGGTTAGGGAACTCGGCGGAGTGCAGGGTTAGGAAACTCGGCGGAGTGCAGGGTTAGGGAACTCGGCGGAGTGCAGGGTTAGGGAACTCGGCGGAGTGCAGGGTTAGGGAACTCGGCGGAGTGCAGGGTTAGGGAACTCGGCGGAGTGCAGGGTTAGGGAACTCGGCGGAGTGCAGGGTTAGGGGAACTCGGCGGAGTGCAGGGTTAGGGGAACTCGGCGGAGTGCAGGGTTAGGGGAACTCGGCGGAGTGCAGGGTTAGGGAACTCGGCGGAGTGCAGGGTTAGGGAACTCGGCGGAGTGCAGGGTTAGGGAACTCGGCGGAGTGCAGGGTTAGGGAACTCGGCGGAGTGCAGGGTTAGGGAACTCGGCGGAGTGCAGGGTTAGGGAACTCGGCGGAGTGCAGGGTTAGGGAACTCGGCGGAGTGCAGGGTTAGGGAACTCGGCGGAGTGCAGGGTTAGGGAACTCGGCGGAGTGCAGGGTTAGGGAACTCGTCGGAGTGCAGGGTTAGGGAACTCGTCGGAGTGCAGGGTTAGGGAACTCGGCGGAGTGCAGGGTTAGGGAACTCGTCAGAGTGCAGGGTTAGGGAACTCGTCGGAGTGCAGGGTTAGGGAACTCGTCGGAGTGCAGGGTTAGGGAACTGGGCGGAGTGCAGGGTTAGGGAACTCGTCGGAGTGCAGGGTTAGGGGAACTCGTCGGAGTGCAGGGTTAGGGAACTCGTCGGAGTGCAGGGTTAGGGAACTCGTCGGAGTGCAGGGTTAGGGAACTCGTCGGAGTGCAGGGTTAGGGAACTCGTCGGAGTGCAGGGTTAGGGAACTGGGCGGAGTGCAGGGTTAGGGAACTGGGCGGAGTGCAGGGTTAGGGAACTGGGCGGAGTGCAGGGTTAGGGAACTGGGCGGAGTGCAGGGTTAGGGAACTGGGCGGAGTGCAGGGTTAGGGAACTGGGCGGAGTGCAGGGTTAGGGAACTGGGCGGAGTGCAGGGTTAGGGAACTCGGCGGAGTGCAGGGATAGGGAACTCGGCGGAGTGCAGGGTTAGGGAACTCGGCGGAGGGCAGGGTTAGGGAACTCGGCGGAGGGCAGGGTTAGGGGAACTCGGCGGAGTGCAGGGTTAGGGAACTCGGCGGAGTGCAGGGTTAGGGAACTCGGCGGAGTGCAGGGTTAGGGAACTCGGCGGAGTGCAGGGTTAGGGAACTCGGCGGAGTGCAGGGTTAGGGAACTCGGCGGAGTGCAGGGTGAGGGAACTCGGCGGAGTGCAGGGTTAGGGAACTCGGCGGAGTGCAGGGTTAGGGAACTCGGCGGAGTGCAGGGTTAGGGAACTCGGCGGAGTGCAGGGTTCGGGAACTCGGCGGAGGGCAGGGTTAGGGGAACTCGGCGGAGTGCAGGGTTAGGGAACTCGGCGGAGTGCAGGGTTAGGGAACTCGGCGGAGTGCAGGGTTAGGGAACTCGGCGGAGTGCAGGGTTAGGGAACTCGGCGGAGTGCAGGGTTAGGGGAACTCGGCGGAGTGCAGGGTTAGGGTTAGGGAACTCGGCAGAGTGCAGGGTTAGGGAACTCGGCGGAGTGCAGGGTTAGGGAACTCGGCGGAGTGCAGGGTTAGGGGAACTCGGCGGAGTGCAGGGTTAGGGAACTCGGCGGAGTGCAGGGTTAGGGAACTCGGCGGAGTGCAGGGTTAGGGAACTCGGCGGAGTGCAGGGTTAGGGAACTCGGCGGAGTGCAGGGTTAGGGAACTCGGCGGAGTGCAGGGTTAGGGAACTGGGCGGAGTGCAGGGTTAGGGAACTCGTCGGAGTGCAGGGTTAGGGGAACTCGTCGGAGTGCAGGGTTAGGGAACTCGTCGGAGTGCAGGGTTAGGGAACTCGTCGGAGTGCAGGGTTAGGGAACTCGTCGGAGTGCAGGGTTAGGGAACTCGTCGGAGTGCAGGGTTAGGGAACTCGTCGGAGTGCAGGGTTAGGGAACTCGTCGGAGTGCAGGGTTAGGGAACTCGTCGGAGTGCAGGGTTAGGGAACTCGTCGGAGTGCAGGGTTAGGGAACTGGGCGGAGTGCAGGGTTAGGGAACTCGTCGGAGTGCAGGGTTAGGGGAACTCGTCGGAGTGCAGGGTTAGGGAACTCGTCGGAGTGCAGGGTTAGGGAACTCGTCGGAGTGCAGGGTTAGGGAACTCGTCGGAGTGCAGGGTTAGGGAACTCGGCGGAGTGCAGGGTTAGGGAACTGGGCGGAGTGCAGGGTTAGGGAACTGGGCGGAGTGCAGGGTTAGGGAACTGGGCGGAGTGCAGGGTTAGGGAACTGGGCGGAGTGCAGGGTTAGGGAACTGGGCGGAGTGCAGGGTTAGGGAACTGGGCGGAGTGCAGGGTTAGGGAACTCGGCGGAGTGCAGGGTTAGGGAACTGGGCGGAGTGCAGGGTTAGGGAACTCGGCGGAGTGCAGGGTTAGGGAACTCGGCGGAGTGCAGGGTTAGGGAACTCGGCGGAGTGCAGGGTTAGGGAACTCGGCGGAGTGCAGGGTTAGGGAACTCGGCGGAGTGCAGGGTTAGGGAACTCGGCGGAGTGCAGGGTTAGGGAACTCGGCGGAGTGCAGGGTTAGGGAACTCGTCGGAGTGCAGGGTTAGGGAACTCGTCGGAGTGCAGGGTTAGGGAACTCGTCGGAGTGCAGGGTTAGGGAACTCGTCGGAGTGCAGGGTTAGGGAACTGGGCGGAGTGCAGGGTTAGGGAACTCGTCGGAGTGCAGGGTTAGGGGAACTCGTCGGAGTGCAGGGTTAGGGAACTCGTCGGAGTGCAGGGTTAGGGAACTCGTCGGAGTGCAGGGTTAGGGAACTCGTCGGAGTGCAGGGTTAGGGAACTCGTCGGAGTGCAGGGTTAGGGAACTGGGCGGAGTGCAGGGTTAGGGAACTGGGCGGAGTGCAGGGTTAGGGAACTGGGCGGAGTGCAGGGTTAGGGAACTGGGCGGAGTGCAGGGTTAGGGAACTGGGCGGAGTGCAGGGTTAGGGAACTGGGCGGAGTGCAGGGTTAGGGAACTCGGCGGAGTGCAGGGATAGGGAACTCGGCGGAGTGCAGGGTTAGGGAACTCGGCGGAGGGCAGGGTTAGGGAACTCGGCGGAGGGCAGGGTTAGGGGAACTCGGCGGAGTGCAGGGTTAGGGAACTCGGCGGAGTGCAGGGTTAGGGAACTCGGCGGAGTGCAGGGTTAGGGAACTCGGCGGAGTGCAGGGTTAGGGAACTCGGCGGAGTGCAGGGTTAGGGAACTCGGCGGAGTGCAGGGTGAGGGAACTCGGCGGAGTGCAGGGTTAGGGAACTCGGCGGAGTGCAGGGTTAGGGAACTCGGCGGAGTGCAGGGTTAGGGAACTCGGCGGAGTGCAGGGTTCGGGAACTCGGCGGAGGGCAGGGTTAGGGGAACTCGGCGGAGTGCAGGGTTAGGGAACTCGGCGGAGTGCAGGGTTAGGGAACTCGGCGGAGTGCAGGGTTAGGGAACTCGGCGGAGTGCAGGGTTAGGGAACTCGGCGGAGTGCAGGGTTAGGGGAACTCGGCGGAGTGCAGGGTTAGGGTTAGGGAACTCGGCAGAGTGCAGGGTTAGGGAACTCGGCGGAGTGCAGGGTTAGGGAACTCGGCGGAGTGCAGGGTTAGGGGAACTCGGCGGAGTGCAGGGTTAGGGAACTCGGCGGAGTGCAGGGTTAGGGAACTCGGCGGAGTGCAGGGTTAGGGAACTCGGCGGAGTGCAGGGTTAGGGAACTCGGCGGAGTGCAGGGTTAGGGAACTCGGCGGAGTGCAGGGTTAGGGAACTGGGCGGAGTGCAGGGTTAGGGAACTCGTCGGAGTGCAGGGTTAGGGGAACTCGTCGGAGTGCAGGGTTAGGGAACTCGTCGGAGTGCAGGGTTAGGGAACTCGTCGGAGTGCAGGGTTAGGGAACTCGTCGGAGTGCAGGGTTAGGGAACTCGTCGGAGTGCAGGGTTAGGGAACTCGTCGGAGTGCAGGGTTAGGGAACTCGTCGGAGTGCAGGGTTAGGGAACTCGTCGGAGTGCAGGGTTAGGGAACTCGTCGGAGTGCAGGGTTAGGGAACTCGTCGGAGTGCAGGGTTAGGGAACTGGGCGGAGTGCAGGGTTAGGGAACTCGTCGGAGTGCAGGGTTAGGGGAACTCGTCGGAGTGCAGGGTTAGGGAACTCGTCGGAGTGCAGGGTTAGGGAACTCGTCGGAGTGCAGGGTTAGGGAACTCGTCGGAGTGCAGGGTTAGGGAACTGGGCGGAGTGCAGGGTTAGGGAACTGGGCGGAGTGCAGGGTTAGGGAACTGGGCGGAGTGCAGGGTTAGGGAACTGGGCGGAGTGCAGGGTTAGGGAACTGGGCGGAGTGCAGGGTTAGGGAACTGGGCGGAGTGCAGGGTTAGGGAACTGGGCGGAGTGCAGGGTTAGGGAACTGGGCGGAGTGCAGGGTTAGGGAACTGGGCGGAGTGCAGGGTTAGGGAACTGGGCGGAGTGCAGGGTGAGGGAACTCGGCGGAGTGCAGGGTTAGGGAACTCGGCGGAGTGCAGGGTTAGGGAACTCGGCGGAGTGCAGGGTTAGGGAACTCGGCGGAGTGCAGGGTTAGGGAACTCGGCGGAGTGCAGGGTTAGGGAACTCGGCGGAGTGCAGGGTTAGGGAACTCGGCGGAGTGCAGGGTTAGGGAACTCGGCGGAGTGCAGGGTTAGGGAACTCGGCGGAGTGCAGGGTTAGGGAACTCGGCGGAGTGCAGGGTTAGGGAACTCGGCGGAGTGCAGGGTTAGGGAACTCGGCGGAGTGCAGGGTTAGGGAACTCGGCGGAGTGCAGGGTTAGGGAACTCGGCGGAGTGCAGGGTTAGGGAACTCGGCGGAGTGCAGGGTTAGGGAACTCGGCGGAGTGCAGGGTTAGGGGAACTCGGCGGAGTGCAGGGTTAGGGGAACTCGGCGGAGTGCAGGGTTAGGGGAACTCGGCGGAGTGCAGGGTTAGGGAACTCGGCGGAGTGCAGGGTTAGGGAACTCGGCGGAGTGCAGGGTTAGGGAACTCGGCGGAGTGCAGGGTTAGGGAACTCGGCGGAGGGCAGGGTTAGGGGAACTCGGCGGAGTGCAGGGTTAGGGAACTCGGCGGAGTGCAGGGTTAGGGAACTCGGCGGAGTGCAGGGTTAGGGAACTCGGCGGAGTGCAGGGTTAGGGAACTCGGCGGAGTGCAGGGTTAGGGAACTCGGCGGAGTGCAGGGTTAGGGAACTCGGCGGAGTGCAGGGTTAGGGAACTCGGCGGAGTGCAGGGTTAGGGAACTCGGCGGAGTGCAGGGTTAGGGGAACTCGGCGGAGTGCAGGGTTAGGGGAACTCGGCGGAGTGCAGGGTTAGGGGAACTCGGCGGAGTGCAGGGTTAGGGAACTCGGCGGAGTGCAGGGTTAGGGAACTCGGCGGAGTGCAGGGTTAGGGAACTCGGCGGAGTGCAGGGTTAGGGAACTCGGCGGAGTGCAGGGTTAGGGAACTCGGCGGAGGGCAGGGTTAGGGGAACTCGGCGGAGTGCAGGGTTAGGGAACTCGGCGGAGTGCAGGGTTAGGGAACTCGGCGGAGTGCAGGGTTAGGGAACTCGGCGGAGTGCAGGGTTAGGGAACTCGGCGGAGTGCAGGGTTAGGGAACTCGGCGGAGTGCAGGGTTAGGGAACTCGGCGGAGTGCAGGGTTAGGGAACTCGGCGGAGTGCAGGGTTAGGGAACTCGGCGGAGTGCAGGGTTAGGGAACTCGGCGGAGTGCAGGGTTAGGGAACTCGGCGGAGTGCAGGGTTAGGGAACTCGGCGGAGTGCAGGGTTAGGGAACTCGGCGGAGTGCAGGGTTAGGGAACTCGGCGGAGTGCAGGGTTAGGGAACTCGGCGGAGTGCAGGGTTAGGGAACTCGGCGGAGTGCAGGGTTAGGGAACTCGGCGGAGTGCAGGGTTAGGGGAACTCGGCGGAGTGCAGGGTTAGGGGAACTCGGCGGAGTGCAGGGTTAGGGGAACTCGGCGGAGTGCAGGGTTAGGGAACTCGGCGGAGTGCAGGGTTAGGGAACTCGGCGGAGTGCAGGGTTAGGGAACTCGGCGGAGTGCAGGGTTAGGGAACTCGGCGGAGGGCAGGGTTAGGGGAACTCGGCGGAGTGCAGGGTTAGGGAACTCGGCGGAGTGCAGGGTTAGGGAACTCGGCGGAGTGCAGGGTTAGGGAACTCGGCGGAGTGCAGGGTTAGGGAACTCGGCGGAGTGCAGGGTTAGGGAACTCGGCGGAGTGCAGGGTTAGGGAACTCGGCGGAGTGCAGGGTTAGGGAACTCGGCGGAGTGCAGGGTTAGGGAACTCGGCGGAGTGCAGGGTTAGGGAACTCGGCGGAGTGCAGGGTTAGGGAACTCGGCGGAGTGCAGGGTTAGGGAACTCGGCGGAGTGCAGGGTTAGGGAACTCGGCGGAGTGCAGGGTTAGGGAACTCGGCGGAGTGCAGGGTTAGGGAACTCGGCGGAGTGCAGGGTTAGGGAACTCGGCGGAGTGCAGGGTTAGGGAACTCGGCGGAGTGCAGGGTTAGGGAACTCGGCGGAGTGCAGGGTTAGGGGAACTCGGCGGAGTGCAGGGTTAGGGGAACTCGGCGGAGTGCAGGGTTAGGGGAACTCGGCGGAGTGCAGGGTTAGGGAACTCGGCGGAGTGCAGGGTTAGGGAACTCGGCGGAGTGCAGGGTCAAGGGAACTCGGCGGAGTGCAGGGTCAGGGGAACTCGGCGGAGTGCAGGGTCAAGGGAACTCGGCGGAGTGCAGGGTTAGGGAACTCGGCGGAGTGCAGGGTTAGGGAACTCGGCGGAGTGCAGGGTTAGGGGAACTCGGCGGAGTGCAGGGTTAGGGTTAGGGAACTCGGCAGAGTGCAGGGTTAGGGTTAGGGAACTCGGCGGAGTGCAGGGTTAGGGAACTCGGCGGAGTGCAGGGTTAGGGGAACTCGGCGGAGTGCAGGGTTAGGGAACTCGGCGGAGTGCAGGGTTAGGGAACTCGGCGGAGTGCAGGGTTAGGGAACTCGGCGGAGTGCAGGGTTAGGGAACTCGGCGGAGTGCAGGGTTAGGGAACTCGGCGGAGTGCAGGGTTAGGGAACTCGGCGGAGTGCAGGGTTAGGGAACTCGGCGGAGTGCAGGGTTAGGGAACTCGGCGGAGTGCAGGGTTAGGGAACTCGGCGGAGTGCAGGGTTAGGGAACTCGGCGGAGTGCAGGGTTAGGGAACTCGGCGGAGTGCAGGGTTAGGGGAACTCGGCGGAGTGCAGGGTTAGGGGAACTCGGCGGAGTGCAGGGTTAGGGGAACTCGGCGGAGTGCAGGGTTAGGGAACTCGGCGGAGTGCAGGGTTAGGGAACTCGGCGGAGTGCAGGGTTAGGGAACTCGGCGGAGTGCAGGGTTAGGGAACTCGGCGGAGGGCAGGGTTAGGGGAACTCGGCGGAGTGCAGGGTTAGGGAACTCGGCGGAGTGCAGGGTTAGGGAACTCGGCGGAGTGCAGGGTTAGGGAACTCGGCGGAGTGCAGGGTTAGGGAACTCGGCGGAGTGCAGGGTTAGGGAACTCGGCGGAGTGCAGGGTTAGGGAACTCGGCGGAGTGCAGGGTTAGGGAACTCGGCGGAGTGCAGGGTTAGGGGATCTCGGCGGAGTGCAGGGTTAGGGGAACTCGGCGGAGTGCAGGGTTAGGGAACTCGGCGGAGTGCAGGGTTAGGGAACTCGGCGGAGTGCAGGGTTAGGGAACTCGGCGGAGTGCAGGGTTAGGGAACTCGGCGGAGGGCAGGGTTAGGGGAACTCGGCGGAGTGCAGGGTTAGGGAACTCGGCGGAGTGCAGGGTTAGGGAACTCGGCGGAGTGCAGGGTTAGGGAACTCGGCGGAGTGCAGGGTTAGGGAACTCGGCGGAGTGCAGGGTTAGGGAACTCGGCGGAGTGCAGGGTTAGGGGAACTCGGCGGAGTGCAGGGTTAGGGTTAGGGAACTCGGCAGAGTGCAGGGTTAGGGAACTCGGCGGAGTGCAGGGTTAGGGAACTCGGCGGAGTGCAGGGTTAGGGGAACTCGGCGGAGTGCAGGGTTAGGGAACTCGGCGGAGTGCAGGGTTAGGGAACTCGGCGGAGTGCAGGGTTAGGGAACTCGGCGGAGTGCAGGGTTAGGGAACTCGGCGGAGTGCAGGGTTAGGGAACTCGGCGGAGTGCAGGGTTAGGGAACTCGGCGGAGTGCAGGGTTAGGGAACTCGGCGGAGTGCAGGGTTAGGGAACTCGGCGGAGTGCAGGGTTAGGGAACTCGGCGGAGTGCAGGGTTAGGGAACTCGGCGGAGTGCAGGGTTAGGGAACTCGGCGGAGTGCAGGGTTAGGGAACTCGGCGGAGTGCAGGGTTAGGGGAACTCGGCGGAGTGCAGGGTTAGGGGAACTCGGCGGAGTGCAGGGTTAGGGGAACTCGGCGGAGTGCAGGGTTAGGGAACTCGGCGGAGTGCAGGGTTAGGGAACTCGGCGGAGTGCAGGGTCAAGGGAACTCGGCGGAGTGCAGGGTCAGGGGAACTCGGCGGAGTGCAGGGTCAAGGGAACTCGGCGGAGTGCAGGGTCAAGGGAACTCGGCGGAGTGCAGGGTTAGGGAACTCGGCGGAGTGCAGGGTTAGGGGAACTCGGCGGAGTGCAGGGTTAGGGTTAGGGAACTCGGCAGAGTGCAGGGTTAGGGTTAGGGAACTCGGCGGAGTGCAGGGTTAGGGAACTCGGCGGAGTGCAGGGTTAGGGGAACTCGGCGGAGTGCAGGGTTAGGGAACTCGGCGGAGTGCAGGGTTAGGGAACTCGGCGGAGTGCAGGGTTAGGGAACTCGGCGGAGTGCAGGGTTAGGGAACTCGGCGGAGTGCAGGGTTAGGGAACTCGGCGGAGTGCAGGGTTAGGGAACTCGGCGGAGTGCAGGGTTAGGGAACTCGGCGGAGTGCAGGGTTAGGGAACTCGGCGGAGTGCAGGGTTAGGGAACTCGGCGGAGTGCAGGGTTAGGGAACTCGGCGGAGTGCAGGGTTAGGGAACTCGGCGGAGTGCATGATTAGGGGAACTCGGCGGAGTGCAGGGTCAGGGAACTCGGCGGAGTGCAGGGTCAGGGAACTCGGCGGAGTGCAGGGTCAGGGAACTCGGCGGAGTGCAGGGTGAGGGAACTCGGCGGAGTGCAGGGTGAGGGAACTCGGCGGAGTGCAGGGTGAGGGAACTCGGCGGAGTGCAGGGTGAGGGAACTCGGCGGAGTGCAGGGTGAGGGAACTCGGCGGAGTGCAGGGTGAGGGAACTCGGCGGAGTGCAGGGTGAGGGAACTCGGCGGAGTGCAGGGTTAGGGAACTCGGCGGAGTGCAGGGTGAGGGAACTCGGCGGAGTGCAGGGTGAGGGAACTCGGCGGAGTGCAGGGTGAGGGAACTCGGCGGAGTGCAGGGTGAGGGAACTCGGCGGAGTGCAGGGTGAGGGAACTCGGCGGAGTGCAGGGTTAGGGAACTGGGCGGAGTGCAGGGTTAGGGAACTGGGCGGAGTGCAGGGTTAGGGAACTGGGCGGAGTGCAGGGTTAGGGAACTGGGCGGAGTGCAGGGTTAGGGAACTGGGCGGAGTGCAGGGTTAGGGAACTGGGCGGAGTGCAGGGTTAGGGAACTCGGCGGAGTGCAGGGTTAGGGAACTCGGCGGAGTGCAGGGTTAGGGAACTCGGCGGAGTGCAGGGTTAGGGAACTCGGCGGAGTGCAGGGTTAGGGAACTCGGCGGAGTGCAGGGTTAGGGAACTCGGCGGAGTGCAGGGTTAGGGAACTGGGCGGAGTGCAGGGTTAGGGAACTGGGCGGAGTGCAGGGTTAGGGAACTGGGCGGAGTGCAGGGTTAGGGAACTGGGCGGAGTGCAGGGTTAGGGAACTGGGCGGAGTGCAGGGTTAGGGAACTGGGCGGAGTGCAGGGTTAGGGAACTCGTCGGAGTGCAGGGTTAGGGAACTCGTCGGAGTGCAGGGTTAGGGAACTCGTCGGAGTGCAGGGTTAGGGAACTCGTCGGAGTGCAGGGTTAGGGAACTCGTCGGAGTGCAGGGTTAGGGAACTCGTCGGAGTGCAGGGTTAGGGAACTCGTCGGAGTGCAGGGTTAGGGAACTCGTCGGAGTGCAGGGTTAGGGAACTGGGCGGAGTGCAGGGTTAGGGAACTCGTCGGAGTGCAGGGTTAGGGGAACTCGTCGGAGTGCAGGGTTAGGGAACTCGTCGGAGTGCAGGGTTAGGGAACTCGTCGGAGTGCAGGGTTAGGGAACTCGTCGGAGTGCAGGGTTAGGGAACTCGTCGGAGTGCAGGGTTAGGGAACTGGGCGGAGTGCAGGGTTAGGGAACTGGGCGGAGTGCAGGGTTAGGGAACTGGGCGGAGTGCAGGGTTAGGGAACTGGGCGGAGTGCAGGGTTAGGGAACTGGGTGGAGTGCAGGGTTAGGGAACTGGGCGGAGTGCAGGGTTAGGGAACTCGGCGGAGTGCAGGGTTAGGGAACTCGGCGGAGTGCAGGGTGATGGAACTCGGCGGAGTGCAGGGTTAGGGAACTCGGCGGAGTGCAGGGTTAGGGAACTCGGCGGAGTGCAGGGTTAGGGAACTCGGCGGAGTGCAGGGTTAGGGAACTCGGCGGAGTGCAGGGTTAGGGAACTCGGCGGAGTGCAGGGTTAGGGAACTCGGCGGAGTGCAGGGTTAGGGTTAGGAAACTCGGCGGAGTGCAGGGTTAGGAAACTCGGCGGAGTGCAGGGTTAGGGAACTCGGCGGAGTGCAGGGTTAGGGTTAGGAAACTCGGCGGAGTGCAGGGTTAGGAAACTCGGCGGAGTGCAGGGTTAGGAAACTCGGCGGAGTGCAGGGTTAGGGAACTCGGCGGAGTGCAGGGTTAGGGAACTCGGCGGAGTGCAGGGTTAGGGAACTCGGCGGAGTGCAGGGTTAGGGAACTCGGCGGAGTGCAGGGTTAGGGAACTCGGCGGAGTGCAGGGTTAGGGGAACTCGGCGGAGTGCAGGGTTAGGGGAACTCGGCGGAGTGCAGGGTTAGGGGAACTCGGCGGAGTGCAGGGTTAGGGAACTCGGCGGAGTGCAGGGTTAGGGAACTCGGCGGAGTGTAGGGTTAGGGAACTCGGCGGAGTGCAGGGTTAGGGAACTCGGCGGAGTGCAGGGTTAGGGAACTCGGCGGAGTGCAGGGTTAGGGAACTCGGCGGAGTGCAGGGTTAGGGAACTCGGCGGAGTGCAGGGTTAGGGAACTCGGCGGAGTGCAGGGTTAGGTAACTCGGCGGAGTGCAGGGTTAGGGAACTCGGCGGAGTGCAGGGTTAGGGAACTCGGCGGAGTGCAGGGTTAGGGGAACTCGGCGGAGTGCAGGGTTAGGGAACTCGGCGGAGTGCAGGGTTAGGGAACTCGGCGGAGTGCAGGGTCAGGGAACTCGGCGGAGTGCAGGGTCAGGGAACTCGGCGGAGTGCAGGGTCAGGGAACTCGGCGGAGTGCAGGGTCAGGGAACTCGGCGGAGTGCATGATTAGGGGAACTCGGCGGAGTGCAGGGTCAGGGAACTCGGCGGAGTGCAGGGTCAGGGAACTCGGCGGAGTGCAGGGTCAGGGAACTCGGCGGAGTGCAGGGTGAGGGAACTCGGCGGAGTGCAGGGTGAGGGAACTCGGCGGAGTGCAGGGTGAGGGAACTCGGCGGAGTGCAGGGTGAGGGAACTCGGCGGAGTGCAGGGTTAGGGAACTCGGCGGAGTGCAGGGTGAGGGAACTCGGCGGAGTGCAGGGTGAGGGAACTCGGCGGAGTGCAGGGTGAGGGAACTCGGCGGAGTGCAGGGTGAGGGAACTCGGCGGAGTGCAGGGTTAGGGAACTCGGCGGAGTGCAGGGTTAGGGAACTCGGCGGAGTGCAGGGTGAGGGAACTCGGCGGAGTGCAGGGTGAGGGAACTCGGCGGAGTGCAGGGTTAGGGAACTCGACGGAGTGCAGGGTTAGGGAACTCGGCGGAGTGCAGGGTGAGGGAACTCGGCGGAGTGCAGGGTTAGGGGACTCGGCGGAGTGCAGGGTTAGGGGACTCGGCGGAGTGCAGGGTTAGGGGACTCGGCGGAGTGCAGGGTTAGGGGACTCGGCGGAGTGCAGGGTTAGGGGAACTCGGCGGAGTGCAGGGTTAGGGGAACTCGGCGGAGTGCAGGGTTAGGGAACTCGGCGGAGTGCAGGGTTAGGGAACTCGGCGGAGTGCAGGGTTAGGGGAACTCGGCGGACTGCAGGGTTAGGGGAACTCGGCGGAGTGCAGGGTTAGGGGAACTCGGCGGAGTGCAGGGTTAGGGGAACTCGGCGGAGTGCAGGGTTAGGGAACTCGGCGGAGTGCAGGGTTAGGGAACTCGGCGGAGTGCAGGGTTAGGGAACTCGGCGGAGTGCAGGGTTAGGGAACTCGGCGGAGTGCAGGGTTAGGGAACTCGGCGGAATGCAGGGTTAGGGAACTCTGCGGAGTGCAGGGTTAGGGGAACTCGGCGGAGTGCAGGGTTGGGGAACTCGGCGGAGTGCAGGGTTTGGGAACTCGGCGGAGTGCAGGGTTCGGGAACTCGGCGGAGTGCAGGGTTAGGGTTAGGGAACTCGGCGGAGTGCAGGGTTAGGGGAACTCGGCGGAGTGCAGGGTTGGGGAACTCGGCAGAGTGCAGGGTTGGGGAACTCGGCAGAGTGCAGGGTTAGGGAACTAGGCGGAGTGCAGGGTTAGGGAACTCGGCGGAGTGCAGGGTTAGGGAACTCGGCGGAGTGCAGGGTTAGGGAACTCGGTGGAGTGCAGGGTTAGGGAACTAGGCGGAGTGCAGGGTTAGGGAACTCGGCGGAGTGCAGGGTTAGGGAACTCGGCGGAGTGCAGGGTTAGGGAACTCGCCAGAGTGCAGGGTTAGGGTTAGGGAACTCGGCGGAGTGCAGGGTTAGGGAACTCGGCGGAGTGCAGGGTTAGGGGAACTCGGCGGAGTGCAGGGTTATGGCCCTTCTCCCCTACCCTTTTTCAGCTCACTTCAGCTCGCTTCAGCTCACTTCAGCCCAACACGGCTCGCGTTTCGACTATCTAAGAACAGCACGACTCCGCTCGCTTCAGCCCTGCTCAGCCCCCAAAACTCGCACGGTTTTGGAGTAGGCCTGAAGCGAGCCAAACCGAGCTGAGTGAGGCTAGGGGCGTGAGGAGACACTCCCCTGTGCACTGATTGGTGAGGTGGCGTGTCCTCACACGCCCACACACGCTCCGCGAGCACGCTGGGATCTGTAAACACCGTAAACCTGGAAGAAGGAGAATTACGAGAATTATGAAGCCTTATGCGCCTCGCCTCATCTATACGTTCTTGCAAGTATCTGTTGGCGTTGTCGGTGACAACAAGCCACAGCACCAAGACCAGCAACACTAACGACTCCATGTCTTCCTTGTTTATTGTTTACTCTCCGGGTTGTGAGACTACCGCTTAAAAGATCACTGATGTCACTGTTTGCGCCACCTACCGACATCACCTGACGTCCACCCACTTTCGCTAACTCCACCCAATGTGTCCACCCACTTCCAGCCAGCACGGTTCAGCGCGGTTGTAGTCGAAATGCAACTCCAACAGCCCCGCTCAGCTCGACTCAGCCCACCTCAGCACGGCACGGATCAGCCCAACTCAGCCGCGCTGGTAGTGGAAAAGCGGCATTAGGTAACTCGGCAGAGTGCAGGGTTAGGGGAACTCGGCGGAGTGCAGGGTGAGGGGAACTTGGCGGAGTGCAGAGTTGGGGAACTCGGCGGAGTGCAGGGTTGGGGAACTCGGCGGAGTGCAGGGTTAGGGAACTCGGCGGAGTGCAGGGTTAGGGAACTCGGCAGAGTGCAGGGTTAGGGAACTCGGCAGAGTGCAGGGTTAGGGAACTCGGCAGAGTGCAGGGTTAGGGAACTCGGCAGAGTGCAGGGTTAGGGAACTCAGCGGAGTGCAGGGTTAGGGAACTCGGTGGAGTGCAGGGTTAGGGTTAGGGAACTCGGCGGAGTGCAGGGTTAGGGTTAGGGAACTTGGCGGAGTGCAGGGTTAGGGTTAGGGAACTCGGCCGAATGCAGGGTTAGGGAACTCGGCGGAGTGCAGGGTGAGGGGAACTTGGCGGAGTGCAGAGTTGGGGAACTCGGCGGAGTGCAGGGTTGGGGAACTCGGCGGAGTGCAGGGTTAGGGAACTCGGCAGAGTGCAGGGTTAGGGAACTCGGCGGAGTGCAGGGTTGGGGAACTCGGCGGAGTGCAGGGTTTGGGAACTCGGCGGAGTGCAGGGTTGGGGAACTCGGCGGAGTGCAGGGTTTGGGAACTCGGCGGAGTGCAGGGTTCGGGAACTTGGCGGAGTGCAGGGTTAGGGTTAGGGAACTCGGCGGAGTGCAGGGTTAGGGGAACTCGGCGGAGTGCAGGGTTGGGGAACTCGGCAGAGTGCAGGGTTGGGGAACTCGGCAGAGTGCAGGGTTAGGGAACTAGGCGGAGTGCAGGGTTAGGGAACTCGGCGGAGTGCAGGGTTAGGGAACTCGGCGGAGTGCAGGGTTAGGGAACTCGGCGGAGTGCAGTGTTAGGGAACTCGGTGGAGTGCAGGGTTAGGGAACTAGGCGGAGTGCAGGGTTAGGGAACTCGGCGGAGTGCAGGGTTAGGGAACTCGCCAGAGTGCAGGGTTAGGGTTAGGGAACTCGGCGGAGTGCAGGGTTAGGGAACTCGGCGGAGTGCAGGGTTAGGGGAACTCGGCGGAGTGCAGGGTTATGGCCCTTCTCCCCTACCCTTTTTCAGCTCACTTCAGCTCGCTTCAGCTCACTTCAGCCCAACACGGGTCGCGTTTCGACTATCTAAGAACAGCACGACTCCGCTCGCTTCAGCCCTGCTCAGCCCCCAAAACTCGCACGGTTTTGGAGTAGGCCTGAAGCGAGCCAAACCGAGCTGAGTGAGGCTAGGGGCGTGAGGAGACACTCCCCTGTGCACTGATTGGTGAGGTGGCGTGTCCTCACACGCCCACACACGCTCCGCGAGCACACTGGGATCTGTAAACACCGTAAACCTGGAAGAAGGAGAATTACGAGAATTATGAAGCCTTATGCGCCTCGCCTCATCTATACGTTCTTGCAAGTATCTGTTGGCGTTGTCGGTGACAACAAGCCACAGCACCAAGACCAGCAACACTAACGACTCCATGTCTTCCTTGTTTATTGTTTACTCTCCGGGTTGTGAGACTACCGCTTAAAAGATCACTGATGTCACTGTTTGCGCCACCTAACGACATCACCTGACGTCCACCCACTTTCGCTAACTCCACCCAATGTGTCCACCCACTTCCAGCCAGCACGGTTCAGCGCGGTTGTAGTCGAAATGCAACTCCAACAGCCCCGCTCAGCTCGACTCAGCCCACCTCAGCACGGCACGGATCAGCCCAACTCAGCCGCGCTGGTAGTGGAAAAGCGGCATTAGGTAACTCGGCAGAGTGCAGGGTTAGGGGAACTCGGCGGAGTGCAGGGTGAGGGGAACTTGGCGGAGTGCAGAGTTGGGGAACTCGGCGGAGTGCAGGGTTGGGGAACTCGGCGGAGTGCAGGGTTGGGGAACTCGGCGGAGTGCAGGGTTAGGGAACTCGGCAGAGTGCAGGGTTAGGGAACTCGGCAGAGTGCAGGGTTAGGGAACTCAGCGGAGTGCAGGGTTAGGGAACTCGGTGGAGTGCAGGGTTAGGGTTAGGGAACTCGGCGGAGTGCAGGGTTAGGGTTAGGGAACTTGGCGGAGTGCAGGGTTAGGGTTAGGGAACTCGGCCGAATGCAGGGTTAGGGAACTCGGCGGAGTGCAGGGTGAGGGGAACTTGGCGGAGTGCAGAGTTGGGGAACTCGGCGGAGTGCAGGGTTGGGGAACTCGGCGGAGTGCAGGGTTAGGGAACTCGGCAGAGTGCAGGGTTAGGGAACTCGGCAGAGTGCAGGGTTAGGGAACTCGGCAGAGTGCAGGGTTAGGGAACTCGGTGGAGTGCAGGGTTAGGGTTAGGGAACTCGGCGGAGTGCAGGGTTAGGGTTAGGGAACTTGGCGGAGTGCAGGGTTAGGGTTAGGGAACTCGGCCGAATGCAGGGTTAGGGAACTCGGCGGAGTGCAGGGTTAGCAGTTAAAAACATGTTTATAATGACAGCACTGTGTAATGCTATCAGTAAACAATGTGACACTACAATAAACTACACACTACAGCAAACATTAAGCTATATACTTCAGTAAACTACACACAACAGCAAAGATTAAACTACACACAACAGTAAGCATTAAGCTACACACAACAGCAAACATTAAACAACACACTACAGCAAACATTAAACAACACAATACAGCAAAGATTAAGCTACACACTACAGCAAACATTAAGCTACACACTACAGCAAACATTAAGCTACGTACTTCAGGAAACAGTAAACTACATAGTACAGCAAACATTAAGCTACACACAACAGTAAACATTAAACTACACACAACAGTAAACATTCAACTACGAACAACAGCAAACATTCAACTACACAATACAGTAAACAAACTACACACTACAGTAAACATGAAACTACACACGACAGCAAACATTAAGCTACACACTACAGTAAAAATGAAGCTACACATGAAAGTATACATTAAGCTACACACTACAATAAACATTAAACTACACACTACAGCAAACATTAAGCTACACACTACAGTTAACATTAAACAACACACTACAGCAAACATTACGCTACACACTACAGTAAACATTAAACAACACACTACAGCAAACATTAAGCTAAACACTAGAGTAAACATGAAGCTACACACAAAAGTATACATTAAGCTACACACTACAGCAAACATTAAGCTACATACTTCAGTAAACTAAACATGACAGCGAAGATTAAACTACACACAACAGTAAACATTAAGCTACACACTACAACAAACATGAAGCTACATACTACAGCAAACATGAAGCTACACACGACAGCAAACATGAAGCGACACACTACAGCAAACATGAAGCTACACACTACAGCAAACATTAAGGTACATACTTCAGTAAACTACACACAACAGCAAAGATTAAAATACGGTACACACAACAGTAAACATTAAGCTACACACTACAGAAAACATGAAGATACACAGTACAGCAAACATGAAGCTACATACTTCAGTAAACTCGACACAACAGCAAAGATTAAACTACACACAACAGGAAGCATTAAGCTACACACAACAGCAAACATAAAACAACACACTACAGCAAACATTAAGCTACGTACTTCAGTAAAGATTAAACTACATACTACAGCAAACATTAAGCTACACACTACAGCAAACATTAAGCTGCACACAACAGTAAAGATTAAACTACACATGACAGTAAACATTAAGCTACACAATACAGCAAACATTAAACTACACACTACATTAAACATTAAACTACACACTACAGCAAACATGCAGCTACACAATACAGCAAACATTAAGCTACACACTACAGCAAACATTAAGCTGCACACGACAGTAAACATTAAACTACACACGACAGTAAACATTAAGCTACACAATACAGCAAACATTAAACTACACAATACAGTAAACATTAAGCTACACACTACAGCAAACATTAAGCTGCACACGACAGTAAACATTAAGGTACACACTACAGTAAACATTAAGCTACACACTACAGCAAACAAACCACACACTAGAGGAAACATTAAGCTACACACTACAGTAAACAAACCACACACTACAGCAAACATTAAACTAAACACTACAGCAAACATGAAGCTACACACTACAGTAAACATTAAACTACACACTACAGTAAACATTAAGCTACACACTACAGTACACAAACCACACACTACAGCAAATTTTAAACAACACACTACAGTAAACATGAAAATACAAACTACAGCAAACATTAAGGCACACACTACAGTAAACAAACCACACACTACAGCAAAAATTAAGCTACACATTACAGCAAAAAAAAGCTAGACACTACAGTAAGCAAACCACAGGCTACGGGAAACATTAAGATACACACTACAGTAAACATTAAACTGCAAACTACAGCAAACATTAAGCTACACACTACGGCAAACATTAAACTACGCACTACAGCAAACATTAAGCTATGCACTACAGCAAACATTAACCTACACACTACAGGAAACATTAAACTACACACTACAGCAAACATTAAACTACACACTACAGCAAACATTAAGCCACGCACTACAGGAAACATTAAGCTACACATGACAGCAAACTTTAAACTACACAGAACCATCAACATTAAACTACACACAACAGTAAACTACACACAACAGGAAACATTAAACTACAAACAACAGCAAATATTCAACTGCACACTACATTAAACAAACTACATACTACAGTAAACATTAAACTACACAGTACAGTAAACATTAAGCTACACACAACAGGAAATATTAAACTACAAACAACAGCAAACATTCAAATACACACTACAGTAAACAAACGACACACTACATTAAACATTAAACTACACACTACAGCAAACATTAAGCTACAAACTACAGCAAACTTTAAGCTACGCACTACAGCAAACATTAAACTATGCACTACAGCTACAATTAAACTACACACGACAGCAAACATTAAGCTACACACTACAGCAAACTGCAAACTACACACAACAGTAAACATTAAGCTACTCACTACAGCAACAATAAAACTACACACTACAGCAAACATTAAGCTATGCACTACAGCAACGATTAAACTACACACTACAGCAAACATTAAGCTACACACTACAACAAACATTAAACGACACACAACAGCAAAGATAAAACTACACACAACAGTAAGCATTAAGCTGCACACTTCAGCAAACATTAAAGTACACACAACAGTAAACATTAAGCTACTCACTACAGCAACAATAAAACTACACACGACAGCAAACATTAAGCTACACACTACAACAAACATTAAACTTCACTCTACAGTAAACATTAAGCTAAACACTACAGCAAACTTTAAACTACACACAACAGTAAACATGAAACTACACACTACAATAAAAATTAAACTTCGCACTACAGTAAACATTAAGCTACACAGTACAGCAAACATTAATCTACACACTACAGGAAACAAACTACAAACGACAGCAAACATGAAGCTACACACTACATTAAACATTAAACTACACACCACAGCAAACATTAAGCTACACACTACAGCAAACAATAAGCTACACACTACAGTAAGCATTAAACGACACTACAGTAAACAAACTACACACTACAGCAAACATTAAGCTACACACTAGAGTAAACAAACTACACACTACAGCAAACATTAAGCTACACACTACAGTAAACCTTAAGCTACACACTACAGTAAACAAACTACACACGACAGCAAACATTAAGCTACACACTACAGTAAACATTAAGCAACACACTACAGTAAGCATTAAACTACACACTACAGTAAACATTAAGCAACACACTACAGTAAGCATTAAACTACACACTACAGTAAACATTAAGCTACACACTACAGTAAACATTAAGCAACACACTACAGTAAGCATTAAACTACACACTACAGTAAACATTAAGCAACACACTACAGTAAGCATTAAACTACACACTACAGTAAACATTAAGCTACACACTACAGCAAACATTAAGCAACACACTACAGTAAACATTAAGCTACACACTACAGCAAACATTAAGCTACACACTACAGTAAACATTAAGCTACACACTACAGTAAACATTAAGCTACACACTACAGTAAACATTAAGCTACACACTACAGTAAACATTAAGCTACACACTACAGTAAACATTAAGCTACACACTACAGTAAACATTAAGCAACACACTACAGTAAACATTAAGCTACACACTACAGTAAACATTAAGCTACACATTACAGTAAACATTAAGCTACACACTACAGCAAACATTAAGCTACACACTACAGTAAACCTTAAGCTACACACTACAGTAAACAAACTACACACGACAGCAAACATTAAGCAACACACTACAGTAAACATTAAGCTACACACTACAGTAAACAAACTACACACTACAGCAAACATTAAGCTACACACTACAGTAAGCATTAAACTACACGCTACAGTAAACATTAAGCTACACACTACAGTAAGCATTAAACTACGCACTACAGTAAACATTAAGCTACACACTACAGCAAACATTAAGCAACACACTACAGCAAACATTAAGCTACACGCTACAGCAAACATTAATCAACACACTACAGTAAACATTAAGCTACACAATCCAGTAAACATTAAGCTACACGCTACAGTAAACATTAAGCTACACGCTACAGTAAACATTAAGCTACACGCTACAGTAAACAAACTACACACAACAGGAAACATTAAGCTACACACTACAGTAAACATTAAGCTACACACTACAGTAAACAAACTACACACGACAGGAAACATTAAGCTACACACTACAGTAAACATTAAGCTACACACTCCAGTAAACAAACTACACACGACAGGAAACATTAAGCTACACACTACAGTAAACATTAAGCTACACACTACAGTAAACAAACTACACACGACAGGAAACATTAAGATACACACTACAGCAAACATTAAGCTACACGCTACAATAAACATTAAGCTACACACTACAGTAAACATTAAGCTACACACTACAGCAAACATTAAGCAACACATTACAGTAAACATTAAGCTACACACTACAGCAAACATTAAGCTACACACTACAGTAAACATTAAGCTACACACTACAGCAAACATTAAGCTATACACTACAGTAAACATTAAGCTACACATTACAGTAAACATTAAGCTACACACTACAGCAAACATTAAGCTACACACTACAGTAAACATTAAGCTACACACTACAGTAAACCTTAAGCTACACACTACAGTAAACAAACTACACACGACAGCAAACATTAAGCAACACACTACAGTAAACAAACTACACACTTCAGCAAACATTAAGCTACACACTACAGTAAGCATTAAACTACACGCTACAGTAAACATTAAGCTACACACTACAGTAAGCATTAAACTACGCACTACAGTAAACATTAAGCTACACACTACAGCAAACATTAAGCAACACACTACAGTAAACATTAAGCTACACGCTACAGCAAACATTACGAAACACACTACAGCAAACATTAAGCTACACACTACAGTAAACATTAAGCTACACGCTACAGCAAACATTAAGCTACACACTACAGCAAACATTAAGCTACACACTACAGTAAACATTAAGCTACACACAACAGCAAACATGAAGCAACACACTACAGCAAACATTAAGCTACACACTACAGTAAACAAACTACACACGACAGCAAACATTAAGCTACACACTACAGTAAACAAACTACACACGACAGCAAACATTAAGCTACACACTACAGCAAACATTAAGCTACACGCTACAGTAAACATTAAACTACACACTACAGTAAACATTAAGCTACATACTACAGCAAACATTAAGCAACACACTACAGTAAACATTAAGCAACACACTACAGCAAACATTAAGCTACACACTACAGTAAACATTAAGCTACACACTACAGTAAACATTAAGCTACACACTACAGCAAACATTAAGCTACACACTACAGTAAACATTAAGCTACACACTACAGTAAACATTAAGCTACACACTACAGCAAACATTAAGCAACACACTACAGCAAACATTAAGCTACACACTACAGTAAACATTAAGCTACACACTACAGTAAACATTAAACTACACACTACAGTAAACATTAAGCTACATACTACAGCAAACATTAAGCAACACACTACAGTAAACATTAAGCAACACACTACAGCAAACATTAAGCTACACACTACAGTAAACATTAAGCTACACACTACAGTAAACATTAAGCAACACACTACAGCAAACATTAAGCAACACACTACAGCAAACATTAAGCAACACACTACAGCAAACATTAAGCAACACACTACAGTAAACATTAAGCTACACACTACAGCAAACATTAAGCTACACACTACAGTAAACATTAAGCTACACACTACAGTAAACATTAAGCTACACACTACAGTAAGCATTAAACTACACACTACAGTAAACATTAAGCTACACACTACAGCAAACATTAAGCAACACACTACAGTAAACATTAAGCTACACACTACAGCAAACATTAAGCTACACACTACAGTAAACATTAAGCTACACACTACAGTAAACATTAAGCTACACACTACAGTAAACATTAAGCTACACACTACAGTAAACATTAAACTACACACTACAGCAAACATTAAGCAACACACTACAGTAAACATTAAGCTACACACTACAGTAAACATTAAGCTACACACTACAGCAAACATTAAGCAACACACTACAGTAAACATTAAGCTACACACTACAGCAAACATTAAGCTACACACTACAGTAAACATTAAGCTACACACTACAGTAAACATTAAGCTACACACTACAGTAAACATTAAGCTACACACTACAGTAAACATTAAGCTACACACTACAGTAAACATTAAGCTACACACTACAGTAAACATTAAGCTACACACTACAGTAAACATTAAGCAACACACTACAGTAAACATTAAGCTACACATTACAGTAAACAAACTACACACGACAGCAAACATTAAGCAACACACTACAGTAAGCATTAAGCTACACACTACAGTAAACATTAAGCTACACACTACAGTAAACATTAAGCTACACACTACAGTAAACATTAAGCTACACACTACAGTAAACATTAAGCTACACACTACAGTAAGCATTAAACTACGCACTACAGTAAACATTAAGCTACACACTACAGCAAACATTAAGCAACACACTACAGTAAACATTAAGCTACACGCTACAGCAAACATTACGAAACACACTACAGCAAACATTAAGCTACACACTACAGTAAACATTAAGCTACACGCTACAGCAAACATTAAGCTACACACTACAGCAAACATTAAGCTACACACTACAGCAAACATTAAGCTACACACTACAGTAAACATTAAGCTACACACAACAGCAAACATGAAGCAACACACTACAGCAAACATTAAGCTACACACTACAGTAAACAAACTACACACGACAGCAAACATTAAGCTACACACTACAGTAAACAAACTACACACGACAGCAAACATTAAGCTACACACTACAGTAAACATTAAACTACACACTACAGCAAACATTAAGCAACACACTACAGTAAACATTAAGCTACACACTACAGCAAACATTAAGCTACACGCTACAGTAAACATTAAACTACACACTACAGTAAACATTAAGCTACATACTACAGTAAACATTAAGCAACACACTACAGTAAACATTAAGCAACACAGTACAGCAAACATTAAGCTACACACTACAGTAAACATTAAGCTACACACTACAGTAAACATTAAGCAACACACTACAGCAAACATTAAGCTACACACTACAGTAAACATTAAGCTACACACTACAGTAAACATTAAGCTACACACTACAGCAAACATTAAGCAACACACTACAGCAAACATTAAGCTACACACTACAGTAAACATTAAGCTACACACTACAGTAAACATTAAACTACACACTACAGTAAACATTAAGCTACATACTACAGCAAACATTAAGCAACACACTACAGTAAACATTAAGCAACACACTACAGCAAACATTAAGCTACACACTACAGTAAACATTAAGCTACACACTACAGTAAACATTAAGCAACACACTACAGCAAACATTAAGCAACACACTACAGCAAACATTAAGCAACACACTACAGCAAACATTAAGCAACACACTACAGTAAACATTAAGCTACACACTACAGTAAACATTAAGCTACACACTACAGTAAACATTAAGCTACACACTACAGCAAACATTAAGCAACACACTACAGTAAACATTAAGCAACACACTACAGTAAACATTAAGCTACACACTACAGCAAACATTAAGCTACACACTACAGTAAACATTAAGCTACACACTACAGTAAACATTAAGCTACACACTACAGCAAACATTAAGCAACACACTACAGTAAACATTAAGCTACACACTACAGTAAACATTAAGCTACACACTACAGCAAACATTAAGCTACACACTACAGTAAACATTAAGCTACACACTACAGTAAACATTAAGCTACACACTACAGCAAACATTAAGCTACACACTACAGCAAACATTAAGCTACACACTACAGTAAACAAACTACACACGACAGCAAACATTAAGCTACACACTACAGTAAACATTAAACTACACACTACAGTAAACAAACTACACACTACAGCAAACATTAAGCTACACACTACATTAAACTTTAAGCTACACACTACAGTAAACATTAAGCTACACACTAGAGCAAACATTAAGCTACACACTACAGCAAACATTAAGCTACACACTACAGTAAACATTAAGCTACACAGTACAGTAAACATTAAGCTACACACTACAGCAAACATTAAGCTACACACTACAGTAAACAAACTACACACGACAGCAAACATTAAGCTACACACTACAGTAATCATTAAACTACACACTACAGTAAACAAACTACACACTACAGCAAACATTAAGCTACACACTACATTAAACTTTAAGCTACACACTACAGTAAACATTAAGCTACACACTAGAGCAAACATTAAGCTACACACTACAGTAAACATTAAACTACACACTACAGTAAACAAACTACACACTACAGCAAACATTAAGCTACACACTACATTAAACATTAAGCTACACACTACAGTAAACACACTACACACGACAGTAAACATTATGCTACACACTACAGTAAACATTAAACTACACACTACAGTAAACAAACTACACACTACAGCAAACATTAAGCTACACACTACAGTAAATATTAAGCTACACACTACAGTAAACATTGAGCTACACACTACAGTAAACATTAAGCTACACACTACAGTAAGCATTAAACTACGCACTACAGTAAACATTAAACTACACACTACAGTAAACATTAAACTACACACTACAGTAAACATTAAACTACACACTACAGTAAACATTAAACTACACACTACAGTAAACAAACTACACACTACAGCAAACATTAAGCTACACACTACAGTAAATATTAAGCTACACACTACAGTAAACATTAAGCTACACACTACAGTAAACATTAAGCTACACACTACAGTAAACATTAAGCTACACACTACAGTAAACATTAAGCTACACACTACAGTAAACATTAAGCTACACACTACAGTAAGCATTAAACTACGCACTACAGTAAACATTAAGCTACACACTACAGTAAACATTAAGCTACACACTACAGCAAACATTAAGCAACACACTACAGTAAACATTAAACTACACACTACAGTAAACAAACTACACACTACAGCAAACATTAAGCTACACACTACAGTAAACATTAAGCTACACACTACAGTAAACATTAAGCTACACACTACAGCAAACATTAAGCTACACACTACAGTAAGCATTAAACTATACACTACAGTAAACATTAAGCTACACACTACAGTAAGCATTAAACAATACACTACAGCAAACATTAAGCTACACACAACAGCAAACATTAAGCTACACACTACAGTAAGCATTAAGCTACACACTACAGTAAACATTAAGCTACACACTAGAGCAAACATTAAGCAACACACTACAGTAAACATTAAACTACAGGAAACAGCAAACATTAAGCTACACACTACAGTAAGCATTAAACTACGCACTACAGTAAACATTAAGCTACACACTACAGCAAACATTAAGCAACACACTACAGTACACATTAAACTACACACTACAGTAAACATTAAGCTACACACTACAGCAAACATTAAGCTACACACTAAAGTAAACATTAAGCTACACACAACAGCAAACATTAAGCTACACACTACAGTAAACATTAAACTACACACAACAGCAAACATTAAGCTACACACTACAGTAAGCATTAAACTACGCACTACAGTAAACATTAAGCTACACACTACAGTAAACATTAAGCTACACACTACAGTAAACATTAAGCTACACACTACAGTAAACATTAAACTACACACTACAGTAAACATTAAGCTACACTCTACAGTAAACATTAAGCTAGACACTACAGCAAACATTAAGCTACACGCTACAGCAAACATTAAGCTACACACTACAGTAAACATTAAACTACACACTACAGTAAACATTAAGCTACACTCTACAGTAAACATTAAGCTAGACACTACAGCAAACATTAAGCTACACGCTACAGCAAACATTAAGCTACACATTACAGTAAACATTAAACTACACACTACAGTAAACATTAAGCTACACACTACAGCAAACATTAAGCTACACACTACAGTAAACATTAAGCTACACACAACAGCAAACATTAAGCTACACACTACAGTAAGCATTAAACTACGCACTACAGTAAACATTAAGCTACACACTACAGCAAACATGAAGCAACACACTACAGTAAGCATTAAACTACACACTACAGTAAACAAACTACACACTACAGCAAACATTAAGCTACACACTACAGTAAACATTAAGCTACACACTACAGCAAACATTAAGCTACACACTACAGTAAACAAACTACACACGACAGCAAACATTAAGCTATACACTACAGTAAGCATTAAACTACGCACTACAGTAAACATTAAGCTACACACTACAGCAAACATTAAGCAACACACTACAGTAAACATTAAACTACACACTACAGTAAACAAACTACACACTACAGCAAACATTAAGCTACACACAACATTAAACATTAAGCTACACACTACAGTAAACATTAAGCTACACACTACAGCAAACATTAAGCTACACACTACAGCAAACATTAAGCAACACACTACAGCAAACATTAAGCTACACACTACAGTAAACATTAAGCTACACACTACAGCAAACATTAAGCTACACACTACAGTAAACATTAAGCTACACACTACAGTAAACAAACTACATACGACAGCAAACATTATGCTACACACTACAGTAAACATTAAACAACACACTACAGTAAACATTAAGCTACACACTACAGCAAACATTAAGCTACACACTACAGTAAACATTAAGCTACACACTACAGTAAACAAACTACAACGACAGCAAACATTATGCTACACACTACAGTAAACATTAAACTACACACTACAGTAAACATTAAACTACACACTACAGTAAACATTAAACTACACACTACAGCAAACATTAAGCTACACACTACAGTAAACATTAAGCTACACACTACAGTAAACATTAAGCTACACACTACAGTAAACAAACTACACACGACAGCAAACATTATGCTACACACTACAGTAAACATTAAACTACACACTACAGTAAACATTAAACTACACACTACAGTAAACATTAAACTACACACTACAGCAAACATTAAGCTACACACTACAGTAAACATTAAGCTACACACTACAGTAAACATTAAACTACACACTACAGTAAACATTAAGCTACACTCTACAGTAAACATTAAGCAACACACTACAGCAAACATTAAGCTACACGCTACAGCAAACATTAAGCTACACACTACAGTAAACATTAAACTACACACTACAGTAAACATTAAGCTACATTCTACAGTAAACATTAAGCTAGACACTACAGCAAACACTAAGCTACAGGCTACAGCAAACATTAAGCTACACATTACAGTAAACATTAAACTACACACTACAGCAAACATTAAGCTACACACTACAGTAAACATTAAGCTACACACTACAGTAAACATTAAGCTACACACTACAGTAAACATTAAGCTACACACTACAGCAAACATTAAGCTACACACTACAGTAAACAAACTACACACGACAGCAAACATTAAGCTACACACTACAGTAAACATTAAACTACACAATACAGTAAACAAACTACACACTACAGCAAACATTAAGCTACACACTACATTAAACTTTAAGCTACACACTACAGTAAACATTAAGCTACACACTACAGCAAACATTAAGCAACACACTACAGTAAACATTAAACTACACACTACAGTAAACAAACTACACACTACAGCAAACATTAAGCTACACACTACAGTAAACATTAAGCTACACACTACAGTAAACATTAAGCTACACACTACAGTAAACATTAAGCTACACACTACAGTAAGCATTAAACTATACACTACAGCAAACATTAAGCTACACACTACAGTAAGCATTAAACAATACACTACAGCAAACATTAAGCTACACACAACAGCAAACATTAAGCTACACACTACAGTAAGCATTAAGCTACACACTACAGTAAACATTAAGCTCCACACTACAGCAAACATTAAGCAACACACTACAGTAAACATTAAACTACACGAAACAGCAAACATTAAGCTACACACTACAGTAAGCATTAAACTACGCACTACAGTAAACATTAAGCTACACACTACAGCAAACATTAAGCAACACACTACAGTACACATTAAACTACACACTACAGTAAACATTAAGCTACACACTACAGCAAACATTAAGCTACACACTAAAGTAAACATTAAGCTACACACAACAGCAAACATTAAGCTACACACTACAGTAAACATTAAACTACACACAACAGCAAACATTAAGCTACACACTACAGTAAGCATTAAACTACGCACTACAGTAAACATTAAGCTACACGCTACAGTAAACATTAAGCTACACACTACAGTAAACATTAAGCTACACACTACAGTAAACATTAAACTACACACTACAGTAAACATTAAGCTACACTCTACAGTAAACATTAAGCTAGACAGTACAGCAAACATTAAGCTACACGCTACAGCAAACATTAAGCTACACACTACAGTAAACATTAAACTACACACTACAGTAAACATTAAGCTACACTCTACAGTAAACATTAAGCAACACACTACAGTAAACATTAAACTACACACTACAGTAAACAAACTACACACTACAGCAAACATTAAGCTACACACTACAGTAAACATTAAGCTACACACTACAGCAAACATTAAGCTACACACTACAGTAAACAAACTACACACGACAGCAAACATTAAGCTATACACTACAGTAAGCATTAAACTACGCACTACAGTAAACATTAAGCTACACACTACAGCAAACATTAAGCAACACACTACAGCAAACATTAAACTACACACTACAGTAAACAAACTACACACTACAGCAAACATTAAGCTACACACAACATTAAACATTAAGCTACACACTACAGTAAACATTAAGCTACACACTACAGCAAACATTAAGCTACACACTACAGCAAACATTAAGCAACACACTACAGCAAACATTAAGCTACACACTACAGTAAACATTAAGCTACACACTACAGCAAACATTAAGCTACACACTACTGTAAACATTAAGCTACACACTACAGTAAACAAACTACATACGACAGCAAACATTATGCTACACACTACAGTAAACATTAAACAACACACTACAGTAAACATTAAACTACACACTACAGTAAACATTAAACTACACACTACAGTAAACATTAAACTACACACTACAGTAAACAAACTACACACTACAGCAAACATTAAGCTACACACTACAGTAAATATTAAGCTACACACTACAGTAAACATTAAGCTACACACTACAGTAAACATTAAGCTACACACTACAGTAAACATTAAGCTACACACTACAGTAAGCATTAAACTACGCACTACAGTAAACATTAAGCTACACACTACAGTAAACATTAAGCTACACACTACAGCAAACATTAAGCAACACACTACAGTAAACATTAAACTACACACTACAGTAAACAAACTACACACTACAGCAAACATTAAGCTACACACTACAGTAAACATTAAGCTACACACTACAGTAAACATTAAGCTACACACTACAGGAAACATTAAGCTACACACTATAGTAAGCATTAAACTACACACTACAGCAAACATTAAGCTACACACAACAGCAAACATTAAGCTACACACTACAGTAAACAGTAAGCTACACACAACAGCAAACATTAAGCTACACACTACAGTAAGCATTAAGCTACACACTACAGTAAACATTAAGCTACACACTACAGCAAACATTAAGCAACACACTACAGTAAACATTAAACTACACGAAACAGCAAACATTAAGCTACACACTACAGTAAGCATTAAACTACGCACTACAGTAAACATTAAGCTACACGCTACAGTAAACATTAAGCTACACACTACAGTAAACATTAAGCTACACACTACAGCAAACATTAAGCAACACACTACAGTAAACATTCAACTACACACAACAGCAAACATTAAGCTACACACTACAGTAAGCATTAAACTACGCACTACAGTAAACATTAAGCTACACGCTACAGTAAACATTAAGCTACACACTACAGTAAACATTAAGCTACACACTACAGTAAACATTAAACTACACACTACAGTAAACATTAAGCTACACTCTACAGTAAACATTAAGCTAGACACTACAGCAAACATTAAGCTACACGCTACAGCAAACATTAAGCTACACACTACAGTAAACATTAAGCTACACACTACAGTAAACATTAAACTACACACTACAGTAAACATTAAGCTACACTCTACAGTAAACATTAAGCAACACACTACAGCAAACATTAAGCTACACGCTACAGCAAACATTAAGCTACACACTACAGTAAACATTAAACTACACACTACAGTAAACATTAAGCTACACTCTACAGTAAACATTAAGCTAGACACTACAGCAAACACTAAGCTACACGCTACAGCAAACATTAAGCTACACATTACAGTAAACATTAAACTACACACTACAGCAAACATTAAGCTACACACTACAGTCAACATTAAGCTACACACTACAGTAAACATTAAGCTACACACTACAGTAAACATTAAGCTACACACTACAGCAAACATTAAGCTACACACTACAGTAAACAAACTACACACGACAGCAAACATTAAGCTACACACTACAGTAAACATTAAACTACACACTACAGTAAACAAACTACACACTACAGCAAACATTAAGCTACACACTACATTAAACTTTAAGCTACACACTACAGTAAACATTAAGCTACACACTAGAGCAAACATTAAGCTACACACTACAGTAAACATTAAACTACACACTACAGTAAACAAACTACACACTACAGCAAACATTAAGCTACACACTACAGTAAACATTAAGCTACACACTACATTAAACATTAAGCTACACACTACAGTAAACACACTACACACGACAGTAAACATTATGCTACACACTACAGTAAACATTAAACTACACACTACAGTAAACAAACTACACACTACAGCAAACATTAAGCTACACACTACAGTAAATATTAAGCTACACACTACAGTAAACATTAAGCTACACACTACAGTAAACATTAAGCTACACACTACAGTAAGCATTAAAGTACGCACTACAGTAAACATTAAACTACACACTACAGTAAACATTAAACTACACACTACAGTAAACATTAAACTACACACTACAGTAAACAAACTACACACTACAGCAAACATTAAGCTACACACTACAGTAAATATTAAGCTACACACTACAGTAAACATTAAGCTACACACTACAGTAAACATTAAGCTACACACTACAGTAAACATTAAGCTACACACTACAGTAAGCATTAAACTACGCACTACAGTAAACATTAAGCTACACACTACAGTAAACATTAAGCTACACACTACAGCAAACATTAAGCAACACACTACAGTAAACATTAAACTACACACTACAGTAAACAAACTACACACTACAGCAAACATTAAGCTACACACTACAGTAAACATTAAGCTACACACTACAGTAAACATTAAGCTACACACTACAGTAAACATTAAGCTACACACTACAGTAAGCATTAAACTATACACTACAGCAAACATTAAGCTACACACTACAGTAAGCATTAAACTATACACTACAGTAAACATTAAGCTACACACTACAGTAAGCATTAAACAATACACTACAGCAAACATTAAGCTACACACAACAGCAAACATTAAGCTACACACTACAGTAAGCATTAAGCTACACACTACAGTAAACATTAAGCTACACACTACAGCAAACATTAAGCAACACACTACAGTAAACATTAAACTACACGAAACAGCAAACATTAAGCTACACACTACAGTAAGCATTAAACTACGCACTACAGTAAACATTAAGCTACACACTACAGCAAACATTAAGCAACACACTACAGTACACATTAAACTACACACTACAGTAAACATTAAGCTACACACTACAGCAAACATTAAGCTACACACTAAAGTAAACATTAAGCTACACACAACAGCAAACATTAAGCTACACACTACAGTAAACATTAAACTACACACTACAGTAAACATTAAGCTACACTCTACAGTAAACATTAAGCAACACACTACAGCAAACATTAAGCTACACGCTACAGCAAACATTAAGCTACACACTACAGTAAACATTAAACTACACACTACAGTAAACATTAAGCTACACTCTACAGTAAACATTAAGCTAGACACTACAGCAAACACTAAGCTACACGCTACAGCAAACATTAAGCTACACATTACAGTAAACATTAAACTACACACTACAGCAAACATTAAGCTACACACTACAGTCAACATTAAGCTACACACTACAGTAAACATTAAGCTACACACTACAGTAAACATTAAGCTACACACTACAGCAAACATTAAGCTACACACTACAGTAAACAAACTACACACGACAGCAAACATTAAGCTACACACTACAGTAAACATTAAACTACACACTACAGTAAACAAACTACACACTACAGCAAACATTAAGCTACACACTACATTAAACTTTAAGCTACACACTACAGTAAACATTAAGCTACACACTAGAGCAAACATTAAGCTACACACTACAGTAAACATTAAACTACACACTACAGTAAACAAACTACACACTACAGCAAACATTAAGCTACACACTACAGTAAACATTAAGCTACACACTACATTAAACATTAAGCTACACACTACAGTAAACATTAAGCTACACACTACAGCAAACATTAAGCTACACACTACAGTAAATATTAAGCTACACACTACAGTAAACATTAAGCTACACACTACAGTAAACATTAAGCTACACACTACAGTAAGCATTAAACTACGCACTACAGTAAACATTAAACTACACACTGCAGTAAACATTAAACTACACACTACAGTAAACATTAAACTACACACTACAGTAAACATTAAACTACACACTACAGTAAACAAACTACACACTACAGCAAACATTAAGCTACACACTACAGTAAATATTAAGCTACACACTACAGTAAACATTAAGCTACACACTACAGTAAACATTAAGCTACACACTACAGTAAACATTAAGCTACACACTACAGTAAGCATTAAACTACGCACTACAGTAAACATTAAGCTACACACTACAGTAAACATTAAGCTACACACTACAGCAAACATTAAGCAACACACTACAGTAAACATTAAACTACACACTACAGTAAACAAACTACACACTACAGCAAACATTAAGCTACACACTACAGTAAACATTAAGCTACACACTACAGTAAACATTAAGCTACACACTACAGTAAACATTAAGCTACACACTACAGTAAGCATTAAACTATACACTACAGCAAACATTAAGCTACACACTACAGTAAACATTAAGCTACACACTACAGTAAGCATTAAACTATACACTACAGCAAACATTAAGCAACACACTACAGTAAACATTAAACTACACACTACAGTAAACAAACTACACACTACAGCAAACATTAAGCTACACACTACAGTAAACATTAAGCTACACACTACAGTAAACATTAAGCTACACACTACAGTAAACATTAAGCTACACACTACAGTAAGCATTAAACTATACACTACAGTAAACATTAAGCTACACACTACAGTAAGCATTAAACAATACACTACAGCAAACATTAAGCTACACACAACAGCAAACATTAAGCTACACACTACAGTAAGCATTAAGCTACACACTACAGTAAACATTAAGCTACACACTACAGCAAACATTAAGCAACACACTACAGTAAACATTAAACTACACGAAACAGCAAACATTAAGCTACACACTACAGTAAGCATTAAACTACGCACTACAGTAAACATTAAGCTACACACTACAGCAAACATTAAGCAACACACTACAGTACACATTAAACTACACACTACAGTAAACATTAAGCTACACACTACAGCAAACATTAAGCTACACACTAAAGTAAACATTAAGCTACACACAACAGCAAACATTAAGCTACACACTACAGTAAACATTAAACTACACACAACAGCAAACATTAAGCTACACGCTACAGTAAGCATTAAACTACGCACTACAGTAAACATTAAGCTACACGCTACAGTAAACATTAAGCTACACACTACAGTAAACATTAAGCTACACACTACAGTAAACATTAAACTACACACTACAGTAAACATTAAGCTACACTCTACAGTAAACATTAAGCTAGACACTACAGCAAACATTAAGCTACACGCTACAGCAAACATTAAGCTACACACTACAGTAAACATTAAACTACACACTACAGTAAACATTAAGCTACACTCTACAGTAAACATTAAGCAACACACTACAGTAAACATTAAACTACACACTACAGTAAAAAAACTACACACTACAGCAAACATTAAGCTACACACTACAGTAAACTTTAAGCTACACACTACAGCAAACATTAAGCTACACACTACAGTAAACAAACTACACACGACAGCAAACATTAAGCTATACACTACAGTAAGCATTAAACTACGCACTACAGTAAACATTAAGCTACACACTACAGCAAACATTAAGCAACACACTACAGTAAACATTAAACTACACACTACAGTAAACAAACTACACACTACAGCAAACATTAAGCTACACACAACATTAAACATTAAGCTACACACTACAGCAAACATTAAGCTACACACTACAGCAAACATTAAGCAACACACTACAGCAAACATTAAGCTACACACTACCGTAAACATTAAGCTACACACTACAGCAAACATTAAGCTACACACTACAGTAAACATTAAGCTACACACTACAGTAAACAAACTACATACGACAGCAAACATTATGCTACACACTACAGTAAACATTAAACAACACACTACAGTAAACATTAAACTACACACTACAGTAAACATTAAACTACACACTACAGTAAACATTAAACTACACACTACAGTAAACAAACTACACACTACAGCAAACATTAAGCTACACACTACAGTAAATATTAAGCTACACACTACAGTAAACATTAAGCTACACACTACAGTAAACATTAAGCTACACACTACAGTAAACATTAAGCTACACACTACAGTAAGCATTAAACTACGCACTACAGTAAACATTAAGCTACACACTACAGTAAACATTAAGCTACACACTACAGCAAACATTAAGCAACACACTACAGTAAACATTAAACTACACACTACAGTAAACAAACTACACACTACAGCAAACATTAAGCTACACACTACAGTAAACATTAAGCTACACACTACAGTAAACATTAAGCTACACACTACAGCAAACATTAAGCTACACACTACAGTAAGCATTAAACTATACACTACAGTAAACATTAAGCTACACACTACAGTAAGCATTAAGCTACACACTACAGCAAACATTAAGCAACACACTACAGTAAACATTAAACTACACACTACAGTAAACAAACTACACACTACAGCAAACATTAAGCTACACACTACAGTAAACATTAAGCTACACACAACAGCAAACATTAAGCTACACACTACAGTAAGCATTAAGCTACACACTACAGTAAACATTAAGCTACACACTACAGCAAACATTAAGCAACACACTACAGTAAACATTAAACTACACACTACAGTAAACAAACTACACACTACAGCAAACATTAAGCTACACACTACAGTAAACATTAAGCTACACACTACAGTAAGCATTAAACTACGCACTACAGTAAACATTAAGCTACACACTACAGTAAACATTAAGCTACACACTACAGCAAACATTAAGCAACACACTACAGTAAACATTAAACTACACACTACAGTAAACAAACTACACACAACAGCAAACATTAAGCTACACACTACAGTAAACATTAAGCTACACACTACAGTAAGCATTAAACTACGCACTACAGTAAACATTAAGCTACACACTACAGTAAGCATTAAACAATACACTACAGCAAACATTAAGCTACACACAACAGCAAACATTAAGCTACACACTACAGTAAGCATTAAGCTACACACTACAGTCAACATTAAACTACACACTACAGCAAACATTAAGCAACACACTACAGTAAGCATTAAACTACGCACTACAGTAAACATTAAGCTACACACTACAGCAATCATTAAGCAACACACTACAGTACACATTAAACTACACACTACAGTAAACATTAAGCTACACACTACAGCAAACATTAAGCTACACACTAAAGTAAACATTAAGCTACACACAACAGCAAACATTAAGCTACACACTACAGTAAACATTAAACTACACACAACAGCAAACATTAAGCTACACACTACAGTAAGCATTAAACTACGCACTACAGTAAACATTAAGCTACACGCTACAGTAAACATTAAGCTACACACTACAGTAAACATTAAGCTACACACTACAGTAAACATTAAACTACACACTACAGTAAACATTAAGCTACACTCTACAGTAAACATTAAGCTAGACACTACAGCAAACATTAAGCTACACGCTACAGCAAACATTAAGCTACACACTACAGTAAACATTAAACTACACACTACAGTAAACATTAAGCTACACTCTACAGTAAACATTAAGCTAGACACTACAGCAAACATTAAGCTACACGCTACAGCAAACATTAAGCTACACATTACAGTAAACATTAAACTACACACTACAGTAAACATTAAGCTACACACTACAGCAAACATTAAGCTACACACTACAGTAAACATTAAGCTACACACAACAGCAAACATTAAGCTACACACTACAGTAAGCATTAAACTACGCACTACAGTAAACATTAAGCTACACACTACAGCAAACATGAAGCAACACACTACAGTAAGCATTAAACTACACACTACAGTAAACAAACTACACACTACAGCAAACATTAAGCTACACACTACAGTAAACATTAAGCTACACACTACAGCAAACATTAAGCTACACACTACAGTAAACAAACTACACACGACAGCAAACATTAAGCTATACACTACAGTAAGCATTAAACTACGCACTACAGTAAACATTAAGCTACACACTACAGCAAACATTAAGCAACACACTACAGTAAACATTAAACTACACACTACAGTAAACAAACTACACACTACAGCAAACATTAAGCTACACACAACATTAAACATTAAGCTACACACTACAGTAAACATTAAGCTACACACTACAGCAAACATTAAGCTACACACTACAGCAAACATTAAGCTACACAGTACAGTAAACATTAAGCTACACACTACAGCAAACATTAAGCAACACACTACAGTAAACATTAAGCAACACACTACAGCAAACATTAAGCTACACACTACAGTAAACATTAAGCTACACACTACAGCAAACATTAAGCAACACACTACAGCAAACATTAAGCTACACACTACAGTAAACATTAAGCTACACACTACAGCAAACATTAAGCTACACACTACAGTAAACATTAAGCTACACACTACAGCAAACATTAAGCTACACACTACAGTAAACATTAAGCTACACACTACAGCAAACATTAAGCAACACACTACAGCAAACATTAAGCTACACACTACAGTAAACATTAAGCTACACACTACAGCAAACATTAAGCTACACACTACAGTAAACATTAAGCTACACACTACAGTAAACAAACTACATACGACAGCAAACATTATGCTACACACTACAGTAAACATTAAACAACACACTACAGCAAACATTAAGCTACACACTACAGTAAACATTAAGCTACACACTACAGTAAACAAACTACAACGACAGCAAATATTATGCTACACACTACAGTAAACATTAAACTACACACTACAGTAAACATTAAACTACACACTACAGTAAACATTAAACTACACACTACAGCAAACATTAAGCTACACACTACAGTAAACATTAAGCTCCACACTACAGTAAACATTAAGCTACACACTACAGTAAACAAACTACACACGACAGCAAACATTATGCTACACACTACAGTAAACATTAAACTACACACTACAGTAAACATTAAACTACACACTACAGTAAACATTAAACTACACACTACAGCAAACATTAAGCTACACACTACAGTAAACATTAAGCTACACACTACAGTAAACATTAAACTACACACTACAGTAAACATTAAGCTACACTCTACAGTAAACATTAAGCAACACACTACAGCAAACATTAAGCTACACTCTACAGTAAACATTAAGCTAGACACTACAGCAAACACTAAGCTACAGGCTACAGCAAACATTAAGCTACACATTACAGTAAACATTAAACTACACACTACAGCAAACATTAAGCTACACACTACAGTAAACATTAAGCTACACATTACAGTAAACATTAAACTACACACTACAGCAAACATTAAGCTACACGCTACAGCAAACATTAAGCTACACACTACAGTAAACATTAAACTACACACTACAGTAAACATTAAGCTACATTCTACAGTAAACATTAAGCTAGACACTACAGCAAACACTAAGCTACAGGCTACAGCAAACATTAAGCTACACATTACAGTAAACATTAAACTACACACTACAGCAAACATTAAGCTACACACTACAGTAAACATTAAGCTACACACTACAGTAAACATTAAGCTACACACTACAGTAAACATTAAGCTACACACTACAGCAAACATTAAGCTACACACTACAGTAAACAAACTACACACGACAGCAAACATTAAGCTACACACTACAGTAAACATTAAACTACACAATACAGTAAACAAACTACACACTACAGCAAACATTAAGCTACACACTACATTAAACTTTAAGCTACACACTACAGTAAACATTAAGCTACACACTACAGCAAACATTAAGCAACACACTACAGTAAACATTAAACTACACACTACAGTAAACAAACTACACACTACAGCAAACATTAAGCTACACACTACAGTAAACATTAAGCTACACACTACAGTAAACATTAAGCTACACACTACAGTAAGCATTAAACTATACACTACAGCAAACATTAAGCTACACACTACAGCAAACATTAAGCTACACACTACAGTAAGCATTAAGCTACACACTACAGTAAACATTAAGCAACACACTACAGTAAACATTAAACTACACACTACAGTAAACAAACTACACACTACAGCAAACATTAAGCTACACACTACAGTAAACATTAAGCTACACACTACAGTAAATATTAAGCTACACACTACAGTAAACATTAAGCTACACACTACAGTAAGCATTAAACTATACACTACAGCAAACATTAAGCTACACACAACAGCAAACATTAAGCTACACACTACAGTAAGCATTAAGCTACACACTACAGTAAACATTAAGCTACACACTACAGCAAACATTAAGCAACACACTACAGTAAACATTAAACTACACGAAACAGCAAACATTAAGCTACACACTACAGTAAGCATTAAACTACGCACTACAGTAAACATTAAGCTACACACTACAGCAAACATTAAGCAACACCCTACAGTACACATTAAACTACACACTACAGTAAACATTAAGCTACACACTACAGCAAACATTAAGCTACACACTACAGTAAACATTAAACTACACACAACAGCAAACATTAAGCTACACACTACAGTAAGCATTAAACTACGCACTACAGTAAACATTAAGCTACACGCTACAGTAAACATTATGCTACACTCTACAGTAAACATTAAGCTACACACTACAGTAAACATTAAGCTACACACTACAGTAAGCATTAAACTATACACTACAGCAAACATTAAGCTACACACAACAGCAAACATTAAGCTACACACTACAGTAAGCATTAAGCTACACACTACAGTAAACATTAAGCTACACACTACAGCAAACATTAAGCAACACACTACAGTAAACATTAAACTACACGAAACAGCAAACATTAAGCTACACACTACAGTAAGCATTAAACTACGCACTACAGTAAACATTAAGCTACACACTACAGCAAACATTAAGCAACACACTACAGTACACATTAAACTACACACTACAGTAAACATTAAGCTACACACTACAGCAAACATTAAGCTACACACTAAAGTAAACATTAAGCTACACACAACAGCAAACATTAAGCTACACACTACAGTAAACATTAAACTACACACAACAGCAAACATTAAGCTACACACTACAGTAAGCATTAAACTACGCACTACAGTAAACATTAAGCTACACGCTACAGTAAACATTAAGCTACACGCTACAGCAAACATTAAGCTACACACTACAGTAAACATTAAACTACACACTACAGTAAACATTAAACTACACACTACAGTAAACAAACTACACACTACAGCAAACATTAAGCTACACACTACAGTAAACATTAAGCTACACACTACAGCAAACATTAAGCTACACACTACAGTAAACAAACTACACACGGCAGCAAACATTAAGCTATACACTACAGTAAGCATTAAACTACGCACTACAGTAAACATTAAGCTACACACTACAGCAAACATTAAGCAACACACTACAGCAAACATTAAACTACACACTACAGTAAACAAACTACACACTACAGCAAACATTAAGCTACACACAACATTAAACATTAAGCTACACACTACAGTAAACATTAAGCTACACACTACAGCAAACATTAAGCTACACACTACAGCAAACATTAAGCAACACACTACAGCAAACATTAAGCTACACACTACAGTAAACATTAAGCTACACACTACTGTAAACATTAAGCTACACACTACAGTAAACAAACTACATACGACAGCAAACATTATGCTACACACTACAGTAAACATTAAACAACACACTACAGTAAACATTAAACTACACACTACAGTAAACATTAAACTACACACTACAGTAAACATTAAACTACACACTACAGTAAACAAACTACACACTACAGCAAACATTAAGCTACACACTACAGTAAATATTAAGCTACACACTACAGTAAACATTAAGCTACACACTACAGTAAACATTAAACTACACACTACAGTAAACAAACTACACACTACAGCAAACATTAAGCTACACACTACAGTAAACATTAAGCTACACACTACAGTAAACATTAAGCTACACACTACAGGAAACATTAAGCTACACACTATAGTAAGCATTAAACTATACACTACAGTAAACATTAAGCTACACACTACAGTAAGCATTAAACAATACACTACAGCAAACATTAAGCTACACACAACAGCAAACATTAAGCTACACACTACAGTAAGCATTAAGCTACACACTACAGTAAACATTAAGCTACACACTACAGCAAACATTAAGCAACACACTACAGTAAACATTAAACTACACGAAACAGCAAACATTAAGCTACACACTACAGTAAGCATTAAACTACGCACTACAGTAAACATTAAGCTACACACTACAGCAAACATTAAGCAACACACTACAGTACACATTAAACTACACACTACAGTAAACATTAAGCTACACACTAAAGTAAACATTAAGCTACACACAACAGCAAACATTAAGCTACACACTACAGTAAACATTAAACTACACACAACAGCAAACATTAAGCTACACACTACAGTAAGCATTAAACTACGCGCTACAGTAAACATTAAGCTACACGCTACAGTAAACATTAAGCTACACACTACAGTAAACATTAAGCTACACACTACAGTAAACATTAAACTACACACTACAGTAAACATTAAGCTACACTCTACAGTAAACATTAAGCTAGACACTACAGCAAACATTAAGCTACACGCTACAGCAAACATTAAGCTACACACTACAGTAAACATTAAACTACACACTACAGTAAACATTAAGCTACACTCTACAGTAAACATTAAGCTAGACACTACAGCAAACATTAAGCTACACGCTACAGCAAACATTAAGCTACACATTACAGTAAACATTAAACTACACACTACAGTAAACATTAAGCTACACACTACAGCAAACATTAAGCTACACACTACAGTAAACATTAAGCTACACACAACAGCAAACATTAAGCTACACACTACAGTAAGCATTAAACTACGCACTACAGTAAACATTAAGCTACACACTACAGCAAACATTAAGCAACACACTACAGTAAACATTAAACTACACACTACAGTAAACAAACTACACTTTACAGCAAACATTAAGCTACACACTACAGTAAACATTAAGCTACACACTACAGCAAACATTAAGCTACACACTACAGTAAACAAACGACACACGACAGCAAACATTAAGCTATACACTACAGTAAGCATTAAACTACGCACTACAGTAAACATTAAGCTACACACTACAGCAAACATTAAGCAACACACTACAGTAAACATTAAACTACACACTACAGTAAACAAACTGCACACTACAGCAAACATTAAGCTACACACAACATTAAACATTAAGCTACACACTACAGCAAACATTAAGCTACACACTACAGCAAACATTAAGCTACACACTACAGTAAACATTAAGCTACACACTACAGCAAACATTAAGCTACACACTACAGTAAACATTAAGCTACACACTACAGTAAACAAACTACATACGACAGCAAACATTATGCTACACACTACAGTAAACATTAAACAACACACTACAGTAAACATTAAGCTACACACTACAGCAAACATTAAGCTACACACTACAGTAAACATTAAGCTACACACTACAGTAAACAAACTACAACGACAGCAAACATTATGCTACACACTACAGTAAACATTAAACTACACACTACAGTAAACATTAAACTACACACTACAGTAAACATTAAACTACACACTACAGCAAACATTAAGCTGCACACTACAGTAAACATTAAACTACACACTACAGCAAACATTAAGCTACACACTACAGTAAACATTAAGCTACACACTACAGTAAACAAACTACATACGACAGCAAACATTATGCTACACACTACAGTAAACATTAAACAACACACTACAGTAAACATTAAGCTACACACTACAGCAAACATTAAGCTACACACTACAGTAAACATTAAGCTACACACTACAGGAAACAAACTACAACGACAGCAAACATTATGCTACACACTACAGTAAACATTAAACTACACACTACAGTAAACATTAAACTACACACTACAGTAAACATTAAACTACACACTACAGCAAACATTAAGCTACACACTACAGTAAACATTAAGCTACACACTACAGTACACATTAAGCTACACACTACAGTAAACAAACTACACACGACAGCAAACATTATGCTACACACTACAGTAAACATTAAACTACACACTACAGTAAACATTAAACTACACACTACAGCAAACATTAAGCTACACACTACAGTAAACATTAAGCTACACACTACAGTAAACATTAAGCTACACTCTACAGTAAACATTAAGCTAGACACTACAGCAAACATTAAGCTACACGCTACAGCAAACATTAAGCTACACACTACAGTAAACATTAAACTACACACTACAGAAAACATTAAGCTACACTCTACAGTAAACATTAAGCTAGACACTACAGCAAACATTAAGCTACACGCTACAGCAAACATTAAGCTACACATTACAGTAAACATTAAACTACACACTACAGCACACATTAAGCTACACACTACAGTAAACATTAAGCTACACACTACAGTAAACATTAAGCTACACACTACAGTAAGCATTAAACTACACACTACAGTAAACATTAAGCTACACTCTACAGTAAACATTAAGCTAGACACTACAGCAAACATTAAGCTACACGCTACAGCAAACATTAAGCTACACACTACAGTAAACATTAAACTACACACTACAGTAAACATTAAGCTACACGCTACAGTAAACATTAAGCTACACACTACAGCAAACATTAAGCAACACACTACAGTAAACATTAAGCTACACGCTACAGTAAACATTAAGCTACACACTACAGTAAGCATTAAACTACGCACTACAGTAAACATTAAGCTACACACTACAGCAAACATTAAGCAACACACTACAGCAAACATTAAGCAACACACTACAGTAAACATTAAACTACACACTACAGTAAACATTAAGCTACACACTACAGCAAACATTAAGCAACACACTACAGTAAACATTAAACTACACACTACAGTAAACATTAAGCTACACACTACAGTAAACATTAAGCTACACACTACAGCAAACATTAAGCTACACACTACAGTAAACAAACTACACACGACAGCAAACATTAAGCTACACACTACAGCAAACATTAAACTACGCACTACAGTAAACATTAAGCTACACACTACAGCAAACATTAAGCAAAACACTACAGTAAACATTAAACTACACACTACAGTAAACAAACTACACACTGCAGCAAACATTAAGCTACACACTACAGTAAACATTAAGCTACACACTACAGTAAACATTAAACTACACACTACAGTAAACAAACTACACACTACAGCAAACATTAAGCTACACACTACATTAAACATTAAGCTACACACTACAGCAAACATTAAGCTACACACTACAGTAAACATTAAGCTACACACTACAGTAAACAAACTACATACGACAGCAAACATTATGCTACACACTACAGTAAACATTAAACTACACACTACAGTAAACATTAAGCTACACACTACAGCAAACATTAAGCTACACACTACAGTAAACATTAAGCTACACACTACAGTAAACAAACTACACACGACAGCAAACATTATGCTACACACTACAGTAAACTTTAAACTACACACTACAGTAAACATTAAACTACACACTACAGTAAACATTAAACTACACACTACAGCAAACATTAAGCTACACACTACAGTAAACATTAAGCTACACACTACAGTAAACATTAAGCTACACACTACAGTAAACATTAAGCTACACACTACAGTAAACATTAAACTACACACTACAGTAAACATTAAACTACACACTACAGCAAACATTAAGCTACACACTACAGTAAACATTAAGCTACACACTACAGTAAACATTAAGCTACACACTACAGTAAACATTAAGCTACACACTACAGTAAACATTAAGCTACACTCTACAGTAAACATTAAGCTACACACTACAGCAAACATTAAGCTACACGCTACAGCAAACATTAAGCTACACACTACAGTAAACATTAAACTACACACTACAGTAAACATTAAGCTACACTCTACAGTAAACATTAAGCTAGACGCTACAGCAAACATTAAGCTACACGCTACAGCAAACATTAAGCTACACACTACAGTAAACATTAAACTACACACTACAGCAAACATTAAGCTACACACTACAGTAAACATTAAGCTACACACTACAGTAAACATTAAGCTACACACTACAGTAAACATTAAGCTACACACTACAGTAAGCATTAAACTACACACTACAGTAAACATTAAGCTACACTCTACAGTAAACATTAAGCTAGACACTACAGCAAACATTAAGCTACACGCTACAGCAAACATTAAGCTACACGCTACAGTAAACATTAAGCTACACGCTACAGTAAACATTAAGCTAGACACTACAGCAAACATTAAGCAACACACTACAGTAAACATTAAGCTACACGCTACAGTAAACATTAAGCTACACACTACAGTAAGCATTAAACTACGCACTACAGTAAACATTAAGCTACACACTACAGCAAACATTAAGCAACACACTACAGTAAACATTAAGCTACACACTACAGCAAACAATAAGCAACACACTACAGTAAACATTAAACTACACACTACAGTAAATATTAAACTACACACTACAGCAAACATTAAGCTACACACTACAGTAAACATTAAGCTACACACTACAGTAAACATTAAGCTACACACTACAGTAAACATTAAGCTACACACTACAGTAAACATTAAACTACACACTACAGTAAACATTAAGCTACACACTACAGCAAACATTAAGCTACACACTACAGTAAACATTAAGCTACACACTACAGCAAACAATAAGCAACACACTACAGTAAACATTAAGCTACACGCTACAGTAAACATTAAGCTACACACTACAGTAAGCATTAAACTACGCACTACAGTAAACATTAAGCTACACACTACAGTAAACATTAAACTACACACTACAGTAAACATTAAGCTACACACTACAGTAAACATTAAGCTACACACTACAGTAAACATTAAGCTACACGCTACAGTAAGCATTAAACTACGCACTACAGTAAACATTAAGCTACACACTACAGCAAACATTAAGCAACACACTACAGTAAACATTAAGCAACACACTACAGCAAACATTAAGCAACACACTAAAGTAAACATTAAGCTACACGCTACAGTAAACATTAAGCTACACACTACAGTAAGCATTAAACTACGCACTACAGTAAACATTGAGCTACACACTACAGCAAACATTAAGCAACACACTACAGTAAACATTAAGCTACACACTACAGTAAGCATTAAACTACACACTACAGTAAACATTAAGCTACACACTACAGCAAACATTAAGCAACACACTACAGTAAACATTAAACTACACACTACAGTAAACGAACTACACACTACAGCAAACATTAAGCTACACACTACAGTAAACATTAAGCTACACACTACAGTAAACAGTAAGCTACACACTACAGTAAACATTAAGCTACACACTACAGCAAACATTAAGCTACACACTACAGTAAGCATTAAGCTACACACTACAGTAAACATTAAGCTACACACTACAGTAAGCATTAAACTACACACTACAGCAAACATTAAGCTACACACTACAGTAAGCATTAAGCTACACACTACAGTAAACATTAAGCTACACACTACAGCAAACATTAAGCAACACACTACAGTAAACATTAAACTACACACAACAGCAAACATTAAGCTACACACTACAGTAAACATTAAGCTACACACTACAGCAAACATTAAGCAACACACTATAGTAAACATTAAACTACACACTACAGTAAACATTAAGCTACACACTACAGCAAACATTAAGCTACACACTACAGTAAACATTAAGCTACACACTACAGTAAGCATTAAACTACGCACTACAGTAAACATTAAGCTACACACTACAGCAAACATTAAGCAACACACTACAGTAAACATTAAACTACACACTACAGTAAACATTAAGCTACACACTACAGCAAACATTAAGCTACACACTACAGTAAACATTAAACTACACACTACAGCAAACATTAAGCTACACACTACAGTAAACAAACTACACACGACAGCAAACATTAAACTATACACTACAGTAAATATTAAGCTACACACTACAGCAAACATTAAGCTACACACTACAGTAAACAAACTACACACGACAGCAAACATTAAACTATACACTACAGTAAACATTAAGCTACACACTACAGCAAACATTAAGCTACACACTACAGTAAACAAACTACACACGACAGGAATCATTAAGCTACACAGTACAGTAAACATTAAGCTACACACTACAGTAAACAAACTACACACGACAGGAAACATTAAGCTACACACTACAGTAACATTAAGCTACACACTACAGTAAACAAACTACACACGACAGGAAACATTAAGATACACACTACAGCAAACATTAAGCTACACGCTACAGTAAACATTAAGATACACACTACAGCAAACATTAAGCAACACACTACAGCAAACATTAAGCTACACAATACAGTAAACATTAAGCAACACACTATAGTAAACATTAAGCTACACGCTACAGTAAACATTAAGCTACACGCTACAGTAAACATTAAGCTACACACTACAGCAAACATTAAGCTACACGCTACAGCAAACATTAAGCAACACACTACAGTAAACATTAAGCTACACACTACAGTAAACATTAAGCTACACACTACAGTAAGCATTAAATTACGCACTACAGTAAACATTAAGCTACACACTACAGCAAACATTAAGCAACACACTACAGCAAACATTAAGCTACACACTACAGTAAACATTAAGCTACACACTACAGCAAACATTAAGCAACACACTACAGTAAACATTAAACTACACACTACAGTAAACGAACTACACACTACAGCAAACATTAAGCTACACACTACAGTAAACATTAAGCTACACACTACAGTAAACAGTAAGCTACACACTACAGTAAGCATTAAACTACACACTACAGCAAACATTAAGCTACACACTACAGTAAGCATTAAGCTACACACTACAGTAAACATTAAGCTACACACTACAGCAAACATTAAGCAACACACTACAGTAAACATTAAACTACACACAACAGCAAACATTAAGCTACACACTACAGTAAACATTAAGCTACACACTACAGCAAACATTAAGCAACACACTATAGTAAACATTAAACTACACACTACAGTAAACATTAAGCTACACACTACAGCAAACATTAAGCTACACACTACAGTAAACATTAAGCTACACACAACAGCAAACATTAAGCTACACACTACAGTAAGCATTAAACTACGCACTACAGTAAACATTAAGCTACACACTACAGCAAACATTAAGCAACACACTACAGTAAACATTAAACTACACACTACAGTAAACATTAAGCTACACACTACAGCAAACATTAAGCTACACACTACAGTAAACATTAAACTACACACTACAGCAAACATTAAGCTACACACTACAGTAAACAAACTACACACGACAGCAAACATTAAACTATACACTACAGTAAACATTAAGCTACACACTACAGCAAACATTAAGCTACACACTACAGCAAACATTAAGCTACACACTACAGTAAACAAACTACACACGACAGCAAACATTAAACTATACACTACAGTAAACATTAAGCTACACACTACAGCAAACATTAAGCTACACACTACAGTAAACAAACTACACACGACAGGAATCATTAAGCTACACAGTACAGTAAACATTAAGCTACACACTACAGTAAACAAACTACACACGACAGGAAACATTAAGCTACACACTACAGTAACATTAAGCTACACACTACAGTAAACAAACTACACACGACAGGAAACATTAAGATACACACTACAGCAAACATTAAGCTACACGCTACAGTAAACATTAAGATACACACTACAGCAAACATTAAGCAACACACTACAGCAAACATTAAGCTACACAATACAGTAAACATTAAGCAACACACTATAGTAAACATTAAGCTACACGCTACAGTAAACATTAAGCTACACGCTACAGTAAACATTAAGCAACACACTACAGTAAACATTAAGCTACACACTACAGTAAACATTAAGCTACACACTACAGTAAGCATTAAATTACGCACTACAGTAAACATTAAGCTACACACTACAGCAAACATTAAGCAACACACTACAGCAAACATTAAGCTACACACTACAGCAAACATTAAGCTACACACTACAGTAAACATTAAGCTACACACTACAGTAAACATTAAGCTACACACTACAGTAAGCATTAAATTACGCACTACAGTAAACATTAAGCTACACACTACAGCAAACATTAAGCAACACACTACAGCAAACATTAAGCTACACACTATAGCAAACATTAAGCTACACACTACAGCAAACATTAAGCAACACACTACAGCAAACATTAAGCTACACACTACAGCAAACATTAAGCAACACACTACAGCAAACATTAAGCTACACACTACAGTAAACATTAAGCTACACACTACAGCAAACATTAAGCAACACACTACAGTAAACATTAAGCTACACACTACAGCAAACATTAAGCTACACACTACAGCAAACATTAAGCTACACACTACAGTAAACATTAAGCTACACGCTACAGTAAACATTAAGCTACACACTACAGTAAGCATTAAACTACGCACTACAGTAAACATTAAGCTACACACTACAGTAAACATTAAGCAACACACTACAGTAAACATTAAGCTACACACTACAGTAAACATTGAGCAACACACTACAGTAAACATTAAGCTACACACTACAGTAAACATTAAGCTACACACTACAGTAAACATTAAGCTACACACTACAGTAAACATTAAGCAACACACTACAGCAAACATTAAGCTACACACTACAGTAAACATTAAGCTACACACTACAGTAAACATTAAGCTACACACTACAGTAAACATTAAGCTACACACTACAGTAAACATTAAGCTACACACTACAGTAAACATTAAGCTACACACTACAGTAAACATTAAGCTACACACTACAGTAAACATTAAGCTACACGCTACAGTAAACATTAAGCTACACACTACAGTAAACATTAAGCTACACACTACAGTAAACATTAAGCTACACACTACAGTAAACATTAAGCTACACGCTACAGCAAAAATTAAGCTACACACTACAGCAAACATTAAGCTACACACTACAGTAAACATTAAGCTACAGACTACAGTAAACATTAAGCTACACACTACAGTAAACATTAAGCTACAAACTACAGTAAACATTAAGCAACACACTACAGTAAACATTAAACTACACACTACAGTAAACAAACTACAAACTACAGCAAACATTAAGCTACACACTACAGCAAACATTCAGCAACACACTACAGCAAACATTAAGCTACACTCTACAGTAAACATTAAGCTACACGCTACAGAAAACATTAAGCTACACGCTACAGCAAACATTAAGCTACACACTACAGCAAACATTAAGCTACACACTACAGCAAACATTAAGCTACACACTACAGCAAACATTAAGCTACACACTACAGCAAACATTAAGCTACACACTACAGTAAACATTAAGCTACACACTACAGCAAACATTAAGCTACACACTACAGCAAACATTAAGCTACACACTACAGTAAACATTAAGCTACACACTAAAGCATACATTAAGCTACACACTACAGCAAACATTAAGCTACGCACTACAGTAAACATTAAGCAACGCACTACAGCAAACATTAAGCAACACACTACAGCAAACATTAAGCTACACACTACAGTAAACATTAAGCTACACACTACAGCAAACATTAAGCTACACACTACAGTAAACATTAAGCTACACACTAAAGTAAACATTAAGCTACACACTACAGCAAACATTAAGCTACGCACTACAGTAAACATTAAGCAACACACTACAGCAAACATTAAGCTACACACTACAGCAAACATTAAGCTATACACGACAGCAAACATTATGCTACACACTACAGTAAACATTAAGCTACAAACTACAGTAAACAAACTACACACGACAGCAAACATTAAGCTACACACTACAGTAAACATTAAACTACACACTACAGTAAACAAACTACACACTACAGTAAACATTAAGCTACACACTACAGCAAACATTAAGCTACACACTACAGCAAACATTAAGCTACACACTACAGCAAACATTAAGCTACACACTACAGTAAACATTAACCTACACACTACAGTAAACATTAAGCTACACACTACAGTAAACATGAAGCTACACACTACAGCAAACATTAAGCTACACACTACAGTAAACATTAAGCTACACACTACAGTAAACAAAGTACACACGACAGCAAACATTAAGCTACCCACTACAATAAACATTAAACTACACACTACAGTAAACAAACTACACACGATAGCAAACATTAAGCTACACACTACAGTAAACATTAAGCTACACACTACAGTAAACAAACTGCACACGACAGCAAACATTAAGCTACACACTACAGTAAACATTAAGCTACACACTACAGTAAACATTAAACTACACACTACAGCAAACATTAAACTACACACTACAGTCAACATTAAGCTACACACTACAGCAAACATTAAGCAACACACTACAGTAAACATTAAACTACACACTACAGTAAACATTAAACTACACACTACAGTCAACATTAAGCTACACACTACAGTAAACATTAAGCAACACACTACAGTAAACATTAAGCTACACACTACAGTAAACATTAAGCAACACACTACAGCAAACATTAAGCTACACACTACAGTAAACAAACTGCACACGACAGCAAACATTAAGCTACACACTACAGTAAACATTAAACTACACACTACAGTCAACATTAAGCTACACACTACAGTAAACATTAAGCTACACACTACAGTAAACATTAAGCAACACACTACAGCAAACATTAAGCTACACACTACAGTAAACAAACTGCACACGACAGCAAACATTAAGCTACACACTACAGTAAACATTAAGCTACACACTACAGTAAGCATTAAACTACACACTACAGCAAACATTAAGCAACACACTACAGCAAACATTAAGCAACACACTACAGCAAACATTAAGCAACACACTACAGCAAACATTAAGCTACACACTACAGTAAACATTAAGCTACACGCTACAGAAAACATTAAGCTACACGCTACAGCAAACATTAAGCTACACACAACAGCAAACATTAAGCTACACACTACAGCAAACATTAAGCTACACACTCCAGTAAACATTAAGCTACACCCTACAGTAAACATTAAGCAACACTCTACAGTAAACATTAAGCAACACACTACAGCAAACATTAAGCTACACACTACAGTAAACAAACTACACACGACAGCAAACATTAAGCTACTCACTACAGTAAACATTAAACTACACACTACAGTAAACAAACTACACAAGACAGCAAACATTAAGCTACACACTACAGTAAACAAACTACACACGACAGCAAACATTAAGCTAGACACTACAGTAAACATTAAGCTACACACTACAGTAAACAATCTACACATGACAGCAAACATTAAGCTACACACTACAGTAAACATTAAACTACACACTACAGTAAACAAACTACAGACGACAGCAAACATTAAGCTACACACTACAGTAAACATTAAACTACACACTACAGCAAACATTAAGCAACACACTACAGTAAACAAACTACACACGACACCAAACATTAAGATACACACTACATTAAACATTAAGCTACACACTACAGTAAACATTAAGCTACACACTACAGCAAACATTAAGCTACACACTACAGTAAACATTAAGCTACACACTACAGTAAACAAACTACACACTACAATAAACATTAAGCTACACACTACAGCAAACATTAAGCTACACACTACAGTAAACATTAAGCTACACACTACAGTAAACAAACTACACACGACAGCAAACATTATGCTACACACTACAGTAAACATTAAACTACACACTACAGTAAACAAACTACACCCTACAGCAAACATTAAGCTACACACTACAGTAAATATTAAGCTACACACTACAGTAAACATTAAGCTACACACTACAGTAAACATTAAGCTACACACTACAGTAAACATTAAGCTACACACTACAGCAAACATTAAGCAACACACTACAGCAAACATTAAGCTACACACTACAGTAAACATTAAGCTACACACTACAGTAAACATTAAGCTACACACTACAGTAAACATTAAGCTACACACTACAGCAAACATTAAGCAACACACTACAGCAAACATTAAGCTACACACTACAGTAAACATTAAGCTACACGCTACAGCAAACATTAAGCTACACACTACAGTAAACATTAAGCTACACACTACAGTCAACAAACTACACACTATAGCAAACATTAAGCAACACACTACAGTAAACATTAAGCTACACACTACAGTAAACATTAAGCTACACACTACAGTAAACATTAAGCTACACACTACAGTAAACATGAAGCTACACACTACAGCAAACATTAAGCTACACACTACAGTAAACATTAAGCTACACACTACAGCAAACATGAAGCTACACACTACAGTAAACATTAAGCTACACACTACAGTAAACATTAAGCTACACACTACAGTAAACATTAAGCTACACACTACAGTAAGCATTAAACTACACACAACAGCAAACATTAAGCTACACACTACAGCAAACATGAAGCTACACACTACAGCAAACATTAAGCTACACACTACAGTAAACATTAAGCTACACACTACAGCAAACATTAAGCAACACACTACAGTAAACATTAAACTACACACTACAGTAAACATTAAACTACACACTACAGCAAACATTAAGCTACACACTACAGTAAACATTAAGCTACACACTACAGTAAACATTAAGCTACACACTACAGTAAACATTAAGCTACACACTACAGTAAACATTAAGCTACACACTACAGTAAACATTAAGCTACACACTACAGTAAGCATTAAACTACACACTACAGTAAACAAACTACAAACTACAGCAAACATTAAGCTACACACTACAGTAAACATTAAGCTACACACTACAGCAAACATTAAGCAACACACTACAGCAAACATTAAGCTACACACTACAGTAAACATTAAACTACACACTACAGCAAACATTAAGCAACACACTACAGTAAACATTAAACTACACACTACACTAAACAAACTACAAACTACAGCAAACATTAAGCTACACACTACAGTAAACATTAAACTACACACTACAGCAAACATTAAGCAACACACTACAGTAAACATTAAACTACACACTACAGTAAACAAACTACAAACTACAGCAAACATTAAGCTACACACTACAGCAAACATTAAGCTACACACTACAGTAAACATTAAGCTACACGCTACAGAAAACATTAAGCTACACGCTACAGAAAACATTAAGCTACACACTACAGCAAACATTAAGCTACACACTACAGTAAACATTAAGCTACAAACTACAGTAAACATTAAGCTACACACTACAGTAAACATTGAGCTACACACTACAGCAAACATTAAGCTACACACTACAGCAAACATTAAGCTACACACTACAGTAAACATTAAGCTACACACTACAGCAAACATTAAGCTACACACTACAGCAAACATTAAGCTACACACTACAGTAAACATTAAGCTACACACTAAAGTAAACATTAAGCTACACACTACAGCAAACATTAAGCTACACACTACAGCAAACATTAAGCTATACACGACAGCAAACATTATGCTACACACTACAGTAAACATTAAGCTACAAACTACAGTAAACAAACTACACACGACAGCAAACATTAAGCTACACACTACAGTAAACATTAAACTACACACTACAGTAAACAAACTACACACTACAGCAAACATTAAGCTACACACTACAGTAAACATTAAGCTACACACTACAGTAAACATTAAGCTACACACTACAGCAAACATTAAGCTACACACTACAGCAAACATTAAGCTACACACTACAGTAAACATTAAGCTACACACTACAGTAAACATTAAGCTACACACAACAGTAAACAAACTACACACGACAGCAAACATTAAGCTACACACTCCAGTAAACATTAAGCTACACACTATAGTAAACAAACTACACACGACAGCAAACATTTAGCTATACACTACAGTAAACATTAAACTACACACTACAGTAAACAAACTACACACTACAGCAAACATAAAGCTACACACTACAGTAAACATTAAGCTACACACTACAGTAAACATTAAGCTACACACTACAGTATACATTAAGCTACACACTACAGTAAGCACTAAACTACACACTACAGCAAACATTAAGCAACACACTACAGTAAACATTAAGCTACACACTACAGTAAACATTAAGCTACACACTACAGTAAGCATTCATCTACGCAATACAGTAAACATTAAGCTACACACTACAGCAAGCATTAATCTACGCACTACAGTATACATTAAGCTACACACTACAGTAAGCACTAAACTACACACTACAGTAAACATTAAGCTACACACTACAGCAAACATTAAGCTACACACTACAGTAAACATTAAGCTACACACTACAGTAAACAAACTACACGACAGCAAACATTAAGCTACACACTACAGTAAACATTAAACTACACACTACAGTAAACAAACTACACACGACAGCAAACATTAAGCTACACACTACAGCAAACATTAAACTACACACTACAGTAAACAAACTACACATGACAGCAAACATTAAGCTACACACTACAGTAAACATTAAACTACACACTACAGTAAACATTAAGCTACACACTACAGCAAACATTAAGCAACACACTACAGTAAACATTAAGCAACACACTACAGTAAACATTAAGCTATACACGACAGCAAACATTATGCTACACACTACACTAAACATTAAGCTACAAACTGCAGTAAACAAACTACACACAACAGCAAACATTAAGCTACACACTACAGTAAACATTAAACTACACACTACAGTAAACAAACTACACACTACAGCAAACATTAAGCTACACACTACAGTAAACATTAAGCTACACACTACATTAAACATTAAGCTACACACTACAGTAAACATTAAGCTACACACTACAGCAAACATTAAGCTACACACTACAGTAAACATTAAGCTACACACTATAGTAAACAAACTACACACGACAGCAAACATTATGCTACACACTACAGTAAACATTAAACTACACACTACAGTAAACAAACTACACACTACAGCAAACATAAAGCTACACACTACAGTAAACATTAAGCTACACACTACAGAAAACATTAAGCTACACACTACAGTATACATTAAGCTACACACTACAGTAAGCACTAAACTACACACTACAGTAAGCATTAAACTACACACTACAGTAAACATTAAGCTACACACTACAGTAAACATTAAGCAACACACTACAGTAAACATTAAGCTACACACTACAGTAAGCATTAAACTACACACTACAGTAAACATTAAGCTACACACTACAGTAAACATTAAGCTACACACTACAGTAAACATGAAGCTACACACTACAGCAAACATTAAGCTACACACTACAGTAAACATTAAGCTACACACTACAGTAAACAAACTACACACGACAGCAAACATTAAGCTACCCACTACAGTAAACATTAAACTACACACTACAGTAAACAAACTACACACGATAGCAAACATTAAGCTACACACTACAGTAAACATTAAGCTACACACTACAGTAAACAAACTGCAGACGACAGCAAACATTAAGCTACACACTACAGTAAACATTAAGCTACACACTACAGTAAACATTAAGCTACACACTACAGTAAACATTAAGCAACACACTACAGCAAACATTAAGCTACACACTACAGTCAACATTAAACTACACACTACGGTAAACATTAAGCTACACGCTACAGTAAACATTAAGCTACACACTACAGTAAACATTAAGCTACACACTACAGTAAGCATTAAGCTACACACTACAGCAAACATTAAGCAACACACTACAGCAAACATTAAGCAACACACTACAGCAAACATTAAGCAACACACTACAGCAAACATTAAGCAACACACTACAGCAAACATTAAGCTACACACTACAGTAAACATTAAGCTACACGCTACAGAAAACATTAAGCTACACGCTACAGCAAACATTAAGCTACACACAACAGCAAACATTAAGCTACACACTACAGCAAACATTAAGCTACACACTACAGTAAACATTAAGCTACACACTACAGTAAACATTAAGCTACACACTACAGTAAACATTAAGCTACACACAACAGTAAACAAACTACACACGACAGCAAACATTAAGCTACACACTACAGTAAACATTAAACTACACACTACAGTAAACAAACTACACACTACAGTAAACATTAAGCTACACACTACATTAAACATTAAGCTACACACTACAGTAAACATTAAGCTACACACTACAGCAAACATTAAGCTACCCACTACAGCAAACATTAAGCTACACACTACAGTAAACATTAAGCTACCCACTACAGTAAACATTAAGCTACACAATACAGTAAACATTAAGCAACACACTACAGTAAACATTAAACTCCACATAACACACAACATTAAGCCACACACGACGGCAAACATTTAACTACACACCTCAGTAAACATTAAACTACACACCTCAGTAAACTTTAAACCACACACCACAGTAAACTTCAAATTACACACAAGAACAAACATTAAACTACACACTACAGCAAGCATTAAACTACACACTTCAGCAAACTACACTACAGCAAACATTAATCTACACATTACAGCAAACGTTATACTATACACTACAGCAAATATTAAACCACATGCAAGAGTAAACATTAAGCCACACACTACAGCAAACATTAAACTACACACATCAACAAACATTAAACTACACACCACAGTAAACTTTAAATTACACTCTACAGGAAACATCAAACTACACACTACAGCAAACATTAAGCTACACACTACAGTACACAAACTACACACGACAGCAAACATTAAGCTACACACTACAGTAAACATTAAACTACACACTACAGTAAACAAACTACACACGACAGCAAACATTAAGCAACACACTACGGTAAACATTAAGCTACACACTACAGCAAACATTAAGCTACACACTACAGTAAACATTAAGCTACACACTACAGTAAACAAACTACACACAACAGCAAACATTAAGCTACACACTACAGTAAACATTAAACTACACACTACAGTAAACAAACTACACACGACAGCAAACATTAAGCTACACACTACAGTAAACATTAAGCTACACACTACAGTAAACAAACTACACACGACAGCAAACATTAAGCTACACACTACAGTAAACATTAAACTACACATTACAGTAAACAAACAACACACTACAGCTAACATTAAGCTACACACTACAGTAAACATTTAGCTACACACTACAGTAAGCATTAAACTACACACTACAGTAAACATTAAGCTACACACTACAGGAAACATTAAGCAACACACTACAGTAAACATTAAGCTACATGCTACAGCAAACATTAAGCTACACACTACAGTAAACAAACTACACACTACAGCAAACATTAAGCAACACACTACAGTAAACATTAAGCTACACACTACAGTAAACATTAAGCTACACACTACAGTAAGCATTAAACTACACACAACAGCAAACATTAAGCTACACACAACAGCGAAGATTAAACCACACACAACAGTAAACATTAAGCCACACACGACAGTAAACATTTAACTACACACCTCAGTAAACATTAAACTACACACCTCAGCAAACTTTAAACTACACAACACAGTAAACATCAAACTACGCACCACAATAAACATTAAACTAGACATTACAGCAAGCATTAAACTACACAATTCAGCAAACTACACTACAGCAAACATTAAACTACACACTATAGCAAACGTTAAACTATACCCTACAGCAAATATTAAACCACACACAACAGTAAACATTAAGCCACACAGTACAGCAAACATTAAACTACACACCTCAACAAACATTAATCTACACACCTCAGTAAACTTTACATTACACTCTACAGGAAACATCAAACTTTAAACGACACACTACAGTAAACATTCAACTACACACCACAGTAAGCTTTAAACTACACACTACAGTAAACATTAAGCTACACACTACGGTGCACATTAAACTGCACACCACAGTAACCTGTAAACTTCAAACTACAGCAAACATTGAACTACACACTACAGCAAACATTAAACCACACACAACAGTAAACATTAAGCCACACACTACAGCAAACTTTTAACTACACACTACAGTAAACATCAAACTACACACTACAGTAAACATTAAGCTACACACTACAGCAAAGATTAAAAGACACACTACGGCAAACAGTAAACTACACACTACAGCATTCATTAAACTACACACTATAGCAAAGATTAAACCACACATAACAGTAAACATTAAGCCACACACGACAGTAAACATTAAATAACACACTACAGCAAACTTTTAACTACACACTACAGTAAATATCCAACTCCACAACTCAATAAACATTAAACGACACACCACAATAAACTTTAAACTACACACTACAGTAAACATCAAACTACACACTACAGTAAACATTAAACTACACACTACAGTGAACATTAAGCAACACACTACAGTGAACATTAAACTACACACTGCAGTGAACTTTCAAATACACACTACAGTGAACTTTAAACTACACACTCAAGTAAACATTCAACTACACACTACAGTAAGCTTTAAACTACACACTACAGTGAACATTAAGCTACATGCTACAGCAAACATTAAACTACACACCACAGCAAACATTAAACTACACACTACAGCAAACATCAAACTACACACTACAGCAAACAAACTACACACAACAGAAAACTACACTACAGTAAACATTAAAGTACACAGAACACTAAACTGCAATACACTAAACATTCAACTACACACTACAGTAAACATTAAATTAAAATTAATAAATTAAAAGCCGAGCTCCTGATGAGTTTCTGAGCAAAATATTTAAAGGGCACAAAATCACCCTGAATAGAATAATAACATTAGAGCATATGAACCATCCAATTGTGTCATATCGTGTTTTTCACCTCAATAAATCACTGCATTGTCTTTTGACAGTGAGACCAATAATGAGATTCACATCGCAGTTAGGATACATATTTATTCCTTTCTTTGCCGCCACGTGCCCTGCGCCAGAAACAACTCCACCGCATTTATTATGGTGTGACTCTGCTGGGTGCCTGGGGGACAGCAGTGAACCAGCGCTTTCACTTTACATCACTACTGTAGAGTTACCGTCCGATGTCATCGCACATAAGAACTAATCGATATCGATCCACAGTAGGTTTAGATTATCTACAACTGAGGGAAGATGCTCATCATTGCTATTGAACTGTACAATAATTATGTTTACAGGAGTGTGCAGAGTCAGAAATCGTTCAGGTAAAAAAAGCAGACAATGCAAAGATGTACCGCCCGCTATGAAAAAACCAGGAGGAGACAAAACTTTTGGGGGAAAAAACCTGGAAAACATCCTCCTTGCCCGAATGCAGCGTATGAGCTCTGAGGGTTTGAGCTGCGATCTTTATATTTCAAACTTCATGTCAAACAGTCGGTTGGTTAAAACTGGCAAGTGGACCAATAAAACTGTTTTAACTGATTTTTTAAATATGAAACTATCACGAATATTTTCTGTAAAGTGTGTTCGTAAATAATCCCACATTATTTTTTAAAAAGTAAATTCAAAATAAGACAACTGGAAGAAAAAACATGTCGCAAAATGCAAGTGATTAAACATAACATGATAAGCCGTGGAAGAATATGAATTTAAAGCAAATTGTTGTTTAAAAAAGGAATTTTTCAAAAGAATGCAATGGGATTTGAACACAGCAAAAAATTATCAAAAACCTGTGCACTGTTCAGGAGCAATAATTCAAGCATTGGACAAACTTGCTCTTTACATTTCAAAATGCATAAAGACTCACACATTTTCAGAAGAAATGGTTTTACCCGCTGCTGTTGACATGACCAGAGAGAGCCTCAGTGCAAATTTGCCACAAATCAGATCAAACTCTCAATTTCCAACTAGTAGCTCGGATGATTGAAGGTAACATGCATTAAGGCAAGTGATTATTATGCACTCAAACTAACCAAATCAACAGATGTGTCCGATCACAACGTCCTGATTTTGAGACTCTTATCACCATGAAATCACAGCCTCCGGTTTCCCAGTGATTTGTGAAGGTTATGATTTCAGCTCTGATGATTTCACATGACAAAAAAGTTGGGATGGGGAAATTTAGGCCTAGTAATAAGGTACAACAATTGAATACTGATGTGAACCAGGTGATATCAACAGGTGACTGTAATCATGATTCTTTAAATGTCTTTACATTTCTGTAAAGCTGCTTTGTGACAATGTCTGTTGTTAAAAGCGCTATAAAAATGAACTTGATTTGACTTGATTCGGTACAAAATCAGTCTCCAGGAAAGGCCAAGTCTTTGAAGAGTAAAGACGGGCTGAGGATCTCCAGTTGGTCAACAAATGCATGAGAAAATTATTGAAATGTTTAAAAACAATGTTCCTGAAAGAAAGATGGGAAGGGATTTGGATATTTCACCCTCTGCGGTGCAGAATATCATTAAACCATTCAAGGAATCTGGAGGAATTTCGGTGTGTAAAGGGCTCAAGCCTAATCTGAACCCCTGTGAGCTCCGATCCCTCACTGCATCAAAAACCGTCATTCATCTACAGCTGATAGAACCACATGGGCTCGGGATCACTCTTGAGAACCTTTATCAAGCTACAATACAGAGTTACAGCCACAAACACCAGTTAAAACTTTACTGTGTAAAAAGGAAGCTTTATGTTAACTGTGTCCAGAAGCGCCGTCGACTTCTCTGGGCTCAGCGGTGTCTGGGATGGACCATCACACAGTGGGAACGGGTACTGTGGTCAGACGAATCAGTATTCCAGGTCTTTTTTGGAAGACGCCGTGTGCTCTGGACCAGAGAGGAAAAGGACCATCCAGACTGTTAGCAGGAACGAGTCCAAAAGCCAGGGTGTGTCATGGTATGGGGTTGGGTCAGTGCCCTTGGCAGAGGTAACTTGCACTTCTGTGATGGAGCATTAATGCAGAAAAGTCCACTGAGATTCTGCTCACATTACAAAGGCGTGGCTGCTGAAGAGGGTGTGTCCCCTCGGTCCCCAATAGAGAATGTGTGGAGAATTGAGAAATGAAAAATATGACAGTGACAACACCGTACTGTTACACACCTTAAGACCTGTTTACAAGAAGGGCAGGATAAAAATAACACCTGAAACACTTCACCACTTGGAGTCTTCAGTCCATAAACATCTTTTAAGTGTCGGGAGAAGGAACGGGAACATTATAAAGTGGGAAATGCTTCACTGTAACAACTTTTCTTTAAACGTGTTGTAAGAATCAAAGTTGAAATGTGTTTATTTAGAAAAAAAAATTAATGAAGTAAAACATCAGGTAATGTGCTGTTGTATTGTTTTGAGTGTAACACAGGCCAAAGATTATTTACAAATCATTTTCAGTTTTAATTTCAGTTTCAACTTCAACTCAACATACCGTCCCAACTCTGTCTGATTTGAGGGTGTAATTCTTATAATAATCAATGAACTACATTTTATAGTGACATTAGAAATATAATCCTTTAATATCTAATATGAATTCAATATAATGTCACAAATTCTTATTATACATTTTTTACATGAGAATGATCCTGTAATTAACATTAACATAATAAATAAATTACATTTTATGATCAATTCCAAATATCATAAAAACATGATTTGATAAAAATAGTTTTCTTATCATGAAGTTTCACTACAATTTAAATGAAAGTGAACAGGGACATTTTCATTATTATTTATTTATTTAATGCTAAATGACAGAGAACGTGTACCTGTGATTGTCATGATTTTTTTTTAAATAAAGAGATATTTTAATTAATAACTGGAGTAAAATGTTTGGTGTTTGTTACATATAAAAATCACTAACAAAAGTGCACACTTTTTTAAACAAGGTGAACTGAAACAAGACCCAATTCAGACGTTGAAAAA